>NC_136798.1:45968615-46086115 GCF_951216825.1 Electrona antarctica | reverse complement strand
TAATAATAAATAGCACACTTAAAATATTTGCATAGAGTAAAAGACATACATAAGGGAAACGAGACTGAGGATAAAAATGACTAAGCAAAAGCTTTGTTAAAAAGGTACGTTTTTAGTCCTTTTTGAATAATCCTAAAAGCCCTTCTCTTCGCGTCATTGCCACTGTCCCTCTGTCCATCTCCTGGTCCAGGCTGTTTCAGAGCTCTGAGGACCGAGAGGCAGCAGAAAGACACCACAGAAATGCACACAATGCAAAAGCCCAGAAAGACGTAACACATCACTGTTTCTGACCAAAACAAAAGCGAGCTGAGTGCAATCACCATCAGCCAGACAACGCAGCAACAGGCCACCCTGTACCGGAGAGCTTTGTACCTGAGAAACACCACAGGGTGAACCACCGCTATGTAACGCTCCACACAGATACAACACTGGAACGATGGGACAGAGAACCAGAAAAACACAACATAAGTAAAGAATGAAACCGTTCCCAAAGTATTGTTGAGTGTGAAGACCCATGCAAAGAAAAAGACAGAGGCCAGGTTAGAAATGATCACAGATGCAGTCAGGTTGAGATAAAAGAACTCGGAGGCTATCGTCCCACCAGCTCCACTCAGTATCAGCCACAGAATGTAGATGTTGCTGGGGAGAACCAGGATGAGGCTGATAGCCAGATCGGTGATGGCTAAGGACATGTAGATGGAGGAGTCGGTGCCATTTCCCAGGGTGCCGTTCATCTTAAGGCTCTGTGGGTGCCCTGCAGCTGGTTCAGAAGAGAAAGACATAATGGAGGGATTTGAATGCAGTTGAATGAATATAACAATGACACAACTAAACATTACACATTTTAAACAACCCAAATAAATAATAATAATAATAATAATAATACAAACTATTCTAATATAGAATGAACGGTTAAAGGTCAAAGTGATCTCACGTTTTGGATGCCAGCAGAGTGTCTCAGATCTCCGAGTTGGGTGTTGTGGTGAAGTGAAGTCTCTTCTTCAGACAGTCACTGTCTGCCCGATAGCGATATCCTTCAAATGATGTACTCTCCACTTTACCACCTCTAACCATTCCCTTCCCTGCTTCTCCTTCCACTGTATAGCTTGTTGTACATGGCATAAGCATAAGCATATTTGAATAGTAATTCCATATGGATGTGGAGATAATTTGTGTATGTACCCATGTACACACCCACTTGCCACTGACTAAGAATACAACACATACAACCCAGCGTTCAGTCAATGTCACACAGACAGACGAACCTGCACTACATTCCTGTGTGTGTAGTCGACCACTGCCAGTCGACTACACACGCCAGGACATCATTGTTCGTGTCATTTCAGATTTCAGCTAATAGGCTATAGCAACATACGGTTTTCAGAAAACTCTTAGGATTTAGAACATTGGTTCTCAAAAATAGCAGACCTACAAGCTCACAGCGTGCCACTTTGTGCCCTACGAGTTTGTACATCTGCTGTTTTTGAACATGTTTTCTTTAAAAGTGAAAAGGCCCTGAAAGATCACATATGAGGCCACCTGTTTCTAATTTCAATGTGATGTTCAGGTCACTACACGGCCTTCACATCTAGCGCTATATTGTGCTGATCAGAGCAATGGTCCCAGAGTTATGGCCATTTGAAGCATTCAACACTGTAATAACACTTCTGTAGTGCCCCATGTGTGTGCGTGCTTTTTCAGGCTTTTTGACCTCTGAATAGTGTTTGTACCATGCAGGTTTAGTGTGGATCGGATCGGAGTGCCATGCCCTCCTGACACATTATTGATGTGTTGTGTTTCATGTAAAGCACTTTGAATCGCCTTGTCATTGAAATGTGCTGCTATTCAAATAAACCTGCCATACACTTTGCTTTTTATTTTTTTTGCCAACCTCTAGTTAAATGACTGCTCTGTGTGACATGGTGGTGTCCCCAGTTCAGATGTGATTATGTGGGGGAGTTCAAATATGGCAATGCAACTTTTGTCATTCAGTTAAATCATTTTGATGTGCACTAAGACAGGCTTTTATTTAGGTATCTAAAGAACGCAGAGTGCATTTCTGACTGAACAAACATTAAATAATCATGTCAAAAAGAACATAAAAATCCAATGCGAACTGAGTGAAAATTAAGATAAAAATGAATTACCTGCATGGGCCCTCCTCAAAACCTGTACACTCAAAACACTGCCCATGCTGCCACCCATAGATCTCTATATATGGAGCTGACCTGTTCTGATATTTCATAGTTGATCTGACCTCATCAAACCCTGTACACTCAAGACACGCATATGGCCAGTACAGAATTCATTCCATTTGTTGATCTGATCCCCCCATGCCAAAGCGCCAGCGCTCGCCCAGGAGCAGTCTGCCCTGTCACCCAGGCGGATGCCTGCATGCATCTCGCCCTCATGTGTCTTTCGGCCAAGCTACACCAATTTTAGGACTGGACCTAAATTCAACGCACGCGTTTAGGGTAAACGCGCGCGTTTTGTGCGCGAAAAGCCTGGTGTAGCCCGGCCGTTACTGGTGTTAGTTACTGCGTGTGCGTGCGTGCGTGCGTGCGTGCGTGCGTGCGTGCGTGCGTGCGTGCGTGCGTGCGTGCGTGCCACAGATCCTGCCTTGGTCTAACACACACACATTTACACTTTGCTACTGCTGCCATGACGTGAATTCCCCTCCAGGGGTCAGTAAAGGTCTATATATTGTGCCGATGGTCCATCTAAGACAGGGATCAGTTATTAAAATAAAGCAGTGTTAAATGAATGATGTATTTACACTACAGTGGTGCAGTCGCTTGGAATAACGTGTTCCGTCCACACGCTACCTCCTGCCGGGTAAACTCCCCCGCTATCAGGTGACAAGAAGCGGCCTGCTCACTCCTCATGCATTGAAGGAAGCATGCACTCAGTTTGGGGCTCTCCCCAGGTTGGGAGAGGGAATAGTGCCCAGGATTACAGATTAGGCAATTGGCACCGGATGAAAAATGCATGGGTTATTTAGTTTTTATCAAACTGGAGGTCCTTAAAATGACAAATATTTAGAGAACCACTGAATGTAGAGACTGTAATATACGTAATAATAATTAAGTTACACTACAAGTTAAAAGTTATAATATTACAATCATATAGAGACTGTTAAAACTATCTTAAATACATGACACATGTAATAACAACAACAATAATAATAGAAGAGGAGTTTATACAACAAACTAGTTTTAATTAAAATGCAAGTTACACAAGGACACAACTGATGAATCTACTTTACATTCATACAATAATTATCTTTTTTAACAAATTGAAGCAACGTTAATTCTAAAATGTAAAAATGTATTTCAATTTCTTCACATACTACTTTAAACTTTAAAACAAATGCAAATATAAACACTTATTTGAGTAAGTAATGAAAAAAGTAATTATTATAAAAAATGTCATTATTTGACATACAAATCTCATCAACCTCCTAATCTCTATTTCTTCATACAACTCATTTCTAAAACAGCTGATCGACAACCTTAAAATGTGTAGATATGTGATCCCATTGTGAGCTTGACACAGATTTTTGGATTGTACGGTGTTTGGCTGTGTTCACCCGGACTGCACGCATGCAGGGTGGTGAAGACCTGGTCAAGGACTCCCCCTGCTGAACGTGTCATTTCCAACTCTATTGTCGGGGCATGGAAACTAGGGGCTACTAATATTTACTATTCTCTGCCTATCGGGACGTAACTCGGAAGGGGCTGAGTCACAACGTGCCGTCGCAACGCTCGGCACGGGGACTCGCTCGGCTAGCGCCTGGCTCGTTGCCGTTGGCAAAAAAAAATTGCCTGCCAGCGGATTAGGGTCTGGCGAGGCTCAGTAGCACGCCTCTTTCCTACAACCGAGAACAGGTCGGGCCAATCGGGACACGGTATGCAATATGGGCGGGCTTTGGTACAGTGACGTTCAATGCTTGAGACCTTTGACTGACAGTAGCTCTGACCAATTGCGTCAAAGAGAAAATGTTTGAACCCGCCCCCCGGGAAATGAAATCCAAGTGGAGCCAGCCCAGACTAATATACCGCGACAGTGTTGTGTGATATTAGTCTGGTTTATTAGCCAGGCTAGCCTTGCGTGGCTCAAGGCCACCAGACACGGCGTGCCTCCGTCATTGACACAAAATGGCAAAAAGCAAACGCTCCCATAGTTTCAGTTCTCTGTGTGTGTGTGTGTGTGTGTGTGTGTGTGTGTGTGTGTGTGTGTGTGTGTGTGTGTGTGTGTGTGTGTGTGTGTGTGTGCCTTGCCTTCTTGCATTTGTATGGCATAAATGTTGCTGCTTCACATTCTATAGGTCTCTTTATCATGAATAGTTTTATTATGGTAAATAAAAGTGTTTGGGGCCGTGAAAACCTCGCTCAAATAGAGACTCTGGGAGCGAATATAGGGAAAGGTGGACGACGTCGCAGCACACTCGCTGTAGGCTACGTCAGGACAGTCTAATTGAGAAACACGTATTTGAATGAGATTTCATCGTTCGTTCGCTTGCTCGCCTCGCTGGCAGTGTAGATGAGGCGCTTCATCACACCACGGTGTTGTACTTCGAAAATAGTCGACCTTTAATGAGATGTGTTGAGACGCGCTGTGAGCTTGTAGGTCGGATACTGTCGACGTGCGACACCGTCATGTAATGAATAGGCTGATCTAGGATCGAAAATTGTAATTAACGGTTTGTTGTAACTAATATTGTTGTATTAGTGTTTTTTTTCTGTATGTAATCTCGGCATCATTGTAAATGAGGGGTTCCCTCAATGGTCTCTCCGAGAATTTAAATAAAGGTTGAATGAATGAAAAAAAAAAGATCACTGCAGTGCAACTATAGGCAGCAGGCTCATATTAAACTTTAAATATCATTGTAATGCTTGTAAACTGTTATCCAAATTATAATAACAATAGCCTATAATTATAATATAATAACGTACTATTTCCCAGCCTATATCGGCTAACGTGCAGATCCATGTGTCTTTATCCACGTGTGGTGTTGGCTTTGGTTTTCCTACACGGCTGTATCTGAGGAAATGAAACAGAGTTACAGTCACATTTTAAAACAGGACACTGTGTCATTAAACATGCAGTATATAAAACACAGTCTGTGTTTCCCTAAAGGGAATGTGAACAACTGTATTATTCACATCTCGTTCAGTTTTATCACTCGTTAAGTTAATCTCAACACATCACAAGTAGCTCACTGGAGTGGAAACACTTATTTGATGTATTACCATGTTTTATTCTTGCTTTACATCGCTCTGGATTTAGAGCGTAAATTGTAAATAGTAAATTGTATGCTGCGTTCACTGCATTATTAGGCTCAAAATGTGATTGCTTCTGGACTCTGATGCTACTAATCAGTGTTGTAATGTTTGTACAAACAGTATGGAATGAGAGTAAAGTCTGCTGAATACAGACTAAAATATAGACATGTATAATATATACTTTACCATTCTCATAGTCATCAGGGTGGTTGATTAATCCATAGTCACTTGTGTCACCTGAAGGGGAACAAATGAGTCTTAATGTGATGCTTATAATTGTTATTTCAATAATGGTCCCTGGCTGGAAAAATACATTTTCAGATAGGGTGGTCTGTGGCCAAATACATATCATTTGGGGGGTCCTTGACACAAATAACTACTGGTTTAGAATGCATTTTGTAGAAACGGCCCCTGCCCATTAACCCATTAACCCTATTAATGAACATGATTGGTTCAAAGACTGACCGTACTGCAGTGGGCAGTATAGGTCATCATCTGGATCTCCTCTTTGATTGGTCGCCTGGTCGACTGTAGCTGAGGCCTGATTGGTTCCCTGAGACTCAATGACTCTGTAATTAAAATATAAATATGTATCAGTGATGAAGAATAAACCAAGATGTAATCCACTGCTGTCATGATGATGAATATACAGAGATCAATACTGTACCTACCTGACATAAACTGGATCTGTGGATTAAAAAATATATACATTATATTTATAACATCAATATCTGAACCAAATACAAACATAATCTGGATCATTTCATACTCATTTCATTTACTTTGGATATTAAAAAAATAGCAGATCTGCTATTTTTTTGTGTAAATCACAGGCACAAACCACATTTCTAACAAATTCAATTAATCTGAACCTGAAAATGAATTGACTCTCCTAACATGAATGTTCCACAATGACACCAAATGAAACCAGATTTAAATCATTGTATTGGACGTTTAAAAAAGTGCATACTGTACCATTTTCATAGTCATCATCAGGTTGGTTTATCTGAGACTCAATGACTCTGTAATTAAAATATAAATATGTATCAGTGATGAAGAATAAACCAAGATGTAATCCACTGCTGTCACGATGATGAATATACAGAGATCAATACTGTACCTACCTGACATAAGCTGGATCTGTCAATTAAAAACAATATACATTATAACATCAATAGTTGAAACAACTGAAAACATGCAGCAATAATTGTTTAGTCACTTTCTTCTTCATGTTAACCCAATCTGGGTCATTTCATACTTGGAAAACATGAATCCATTTAATCTGAACCTGACAATGAATTGACTCTCCTAACATGAATGTTCCACAATATCACCAAATGAAGCAGATTTAAATCATTGGATTGGACGTTTACAACAGTTTATACTGTACCATTTTCATAGTCATCATCATGCTGGTTTATCACCCCATAGACGCTTGTGTCGGCTAAAAGTAAATAGCATGCTTTAATTTAGTTATTTCAGCATTGGTTTCTATTTGAGTTCATTATGAGGAATAAACAAAAACACAATTCAACTTCCCGAAAGGACTTTAAAATGTCTAAAGAATGAAGATGTATTTTATTTGAAGTTAGACATTCAAAGTAGATGCAGTTGTCACAAGTGTCCTTAATTAATGAACGTGATTGGTTGAAAGACTGACCGTGCTGCAGTGGGCAGTACACATCATCAGGAGACACACTCTGATTGGTCGTCTGGTTTGTAGCTGGGCTCTGATTGGTTCCCTGAGACTGAGCAGGTCTGCAATTAAAAGATCCACATTTATCAGCAGTAATTAAGTATAAACAAAGATGTAATCTATTACTGCGGTCATGTTGATGATGAGTAGACAGAGTAGTAGTAGTCACCTGACACCACATGGACCTGTAAATGAAAAACAACACCTTATAATAACACAAGTATTTAAACCTAATTATCATGTCATGAGAGTTGCTCAGTGATTGTAATCTAGATGTAATCCATGGAATGCAATCTAGAGGTAATCTAATGCAGGGCAGTTTTCAATGTAATGGGTCCCAGGACCCAGGGGTGGTCTTTTAGATGGGTCCCAGAACCCAGGGGTGGTCTTTTAGATGGGTCCCAGAACCCAGGGGTGGTCTTTTAGATGGGTCCCAGAACCCAGGGGTGGTCTTTTAGATGGGTCCCAGAACCCAGGGGTGGTCTTTTAGATGGGTCCCAGAACCCAGGGGTGGTCTTTTAGATGGGTCCCAGGACCCAGGGGTGGTCTTTTAGATGGGTCCCAGAACCCAGGGGTGGTCTTTTAGATGGGTCCCAGGACCCAGGGGTGGTCTTTTAGATGGGTCCCAGAACCCAGGGGTGGTCTTTTAGATGGGTCCCAGGGACGTTTTATGAGTCCCACTTCAACATTCGTCTTTTTTTCCCCTTTTTTTTTTTTACATGTTGTATAGAATTTAACTTTAATGTTATAATATGGTTATAATGGTTATATTCATGTAGAAAAAATACAATTCCAAATCTGACAACTTTTTTATATTTGCAAAGATATGTAAACAGTGCAAAGTATGCAAAGTATATAAAGTATATAAAGTATATAAAGTATATAAAGTATATAAATTAAATTAAATAGCACCAAAATAAATAAAGTAAAAATACAAGTAAATGAAGTATGGTGCATTTTATGCACAGCTCAATTAAAGTCTCTCATTGTCATTAGTAACACAAATCAAGGCTTTGTACTTTGTAGTGCATCTGGGACTCCATTGTTCCACTTGGATGTGTGTTTCCCATTCAGTCGGGTCAGCTTGTTATGTTTCTCACCTTAAGATGTTCTGTATCGCCACAGCAGGAGCAGCAGGATGGACAGTACAATCACAACAACAAGTCCTACTATCAGACCCACATGTAGAGAACTCAGTCCTGCAGGTCTAGGAGACACTGAACGTTGAGACAGGATCGACAAAGACAATAGCATTTTAGTTACGGTATACCTTCATAAATAGGCCTACAGTACACATTCAGTATAGTCTAGAAAACAATTACAATTATGATGGATGACAGGATGCATTTTGTGTAAGATATCATTGTCACATGACTTACAAGATCATTTGTTGGTGATACTGATAATAAATTATATTTCTGCAATCAACTTTTTGTAGCAAATCAGAAAAAAAGAAAAGAAAAAAATAACATTTTCCTGTTGTGGAAAAGTTTATCATCAATTTATCATCAAAGGTCCTGGATTTCTTTTTTGGATATGCATTGTTTTTGGCTATTGATTTAGTTTAAATTTTGATTGATTTAAAAACTTCCCTCTCTCCCTATTTCATGTCTATCTTCACTTGATACTATCAATAAAGGCAGAAAAACCTAAAACATTTTTTTAAGAAAGAAAGAAAGAAAGCACAGATCTACAGGGCAGGCTCACAACGTGTTGTAGGCAGCGTGATCCTATATGCCTTTAAAAAATTGCCACGGAATTTGGAATGGAATTATACCATTCTATATTCTATGCTTTATTTTTGCTACACTTCCTGTATTTGGGCATTGCACGTACAGTAGGAGTAAGATCGACTCATTATTGCGCTGAATGATTGTTATATAGGCCTGGAAATGGATTCAATATTCTGGAAACAATTTTGGAAATTCATTGGTAAAAATGTATGGGAAGTTTGGGAACCCTGATAGTGAGATACATGGCCTGACCTGCTATTCAGAGTAGAATACTAGTATCCCAAGCAAGGTACTTACCTGTTAAAGACACTGTGATGGTTTTGCTGCGTTTGGAAAATTGTTGGTCTTTTTTGCGTTGACCTACACACTGGTATTCACCTCTGGGATCAGAAGGACCGGAAATGTATTCAGAGTTTTCTCTGTAAAACTCAACTCCATTCTTCCACCACCTGTATGTCCAGTCAGAAGCACTTCCTGGTAGCGTACACTTCAGAATAAGAGTCTCTCCGATGTAAGTCTCAGGCCAGTGTTTGCTGAGAACAGCAGCCTCTGTTCTGACTGACGCCAGTGTAGTTGTTGGTTTAGCTGTTATATGACAGAAAACGATAATTGGTGAGTCTCAGTATGTATGGAAATAAAAGACAATAATAATACATGCAAGTTACGTGCTGTGAAGCGTGCCCTATGTTACAGATGTTTTCTATAAGTGCACGTAAGCACCTCTCTCAAAACAGGCTACAATGTACCTAAACATTGTTTTTTTAAATCATATGTTGCATTGCATTGACACTAGCGCAAAATGAAGCCGACGCATAGTTATATGAGCCGAAGATTCCTAAATGGGCTGTCACGGGTGACGGGTGATCCGATAAACTATAAAAAATATAACAAATATGGCAAGTTAGCTAAAGTTCTCTAGATCAGGGGTTCTCAACCCGTAGGTCGTAACTCCTATGGGGGTCCCCAAATTATTTTGGGGGATCCCCAAATTATTTTCAAAAAAAAAAGAAAAGAAAAACCCCCCTTTTTTTTTTGCAACTGAATGGCAGTAAAATGGAAATGAAGTGTTTACATATAGTACACCCAGTATATGCATACAATTTCCTTAACTATGTCTGGTTTCAGTATTCATAAATGATATATTTTCTCTAATATTAAGGTTATTTTTGCAGTCAGTTTGTATTGGTGGTGGGGAGGGGGTCCAAAAGCATTTCCGGGGGTCCCCAGCCAAAAACGTTGAGAACCCCTGCTCTAAATGATGCTGAAATACACAAATTAGTTTAATTTAGATGTTTTTATATTTAAATGAGATTAAGAAAGACACAACTCGCCACACACATATCGCTGCAAAGGGTCTTACAAGTGCCCCAGGTCAGTCTTTCAAACTGATGTGTAGGACAGTTGTGAAGGCTTTTGGGAAACACCACCACCAGAACCACCACCACCAGAGCCTGCACTCCCTGTGGGGGTGTGGAACGCGTGTGTCGAATGTGGGTCGGTGGGTCAAACGGTTCTCGAGTTACGTGCATTACAACCGTACACACACACGTACGGACACACACACGTACACACGCACGCACACGGAGACATGGTGCATTTATAGTAGGATAATAATAATAATAATAATAATAATAATAATAATAATAATAATAATAGGGGTAATAATAATAAGAATAATGCGTGCACGCATGCAACATTATCAAGTCCCATTTTGCACATTCTTTTACATGATATTGATTTATTTATTGATACAGAACCATAATAAAGGGTTACTATGAGTGGTGTAGAGTAAGGGTGAGGATATAACTTACCTGATACATTCAAAGTTACTAAATTGCTTTGTCTTTCAAACACTTTAGTTGTTTTATCGCCAAAGTGACACTGGTATTTATCTGGCTCTGCTTGCAATGCAAAATGATTCTGATCAGAGGACCTGAGACAGCCACTATCTTTATATAAGTAATATTCCCAGTCATCATCCATTTCTCCCATGTCACATGTGAATGTAACAGTCTCTCCAGTGAATGCATGGGTTGGGCTGCATTTTCGTCACCGCTAAACCCCTTATCCCTAAACTTCTTTGCCTTTTTTTTACTATTTTGAAAAAAAAATGTGTACTAGTTCAACTAGCCAATCTACATTGGCACGTTCAAAAATGTTTTGCAAAATAGTAAAACAAGGCAAAGAAGTTTAGGTATAAGGGGTTTAGCGGTGACGAAAATGGAGCCCCTTGTGTCTCTACACAAACACACAAGTAGAATTCAACCAAATGCTTAAAAACAAATCTTTAACAAAATCACAGCAACATGTTTAGATTTACAATTATGATTTCATACATTAGAAAACATGACGTAAATATACTGTAAGCCACATTTGAGAGGATGAAGTGTGTGACAGGTGTAAATATGATATTTACTGAGTGAAGACAATAGATAATAAATGAATCCTCACCTTCACTGAGTCCACAGGAGAGGAAGCTGCTCACTGAAAATAAATAATAAAAAACAATACAATAAAAAATAAAGAAATTGATTCCTAATGATTCGTAATAAAAGAAAAAACACCATCATAGACAGATGACTGAAATTCAATTAGAACAAATTAGCAAAATGGGGTATTTGACTGTAAAACACTTCTGGGGCAATTTTAACATCTACCCTGGCTTTTGTGTTCACCACAGACAGTTTTTAAGTTTCTTGATTCAATCAAATATCTACATTTATTTGATATCCATTTCTATCAGATCTTGTCAATGGAATTGCGTGTTGAGGAGTCTCTATAGAGGGCCATTCCAAAAGCACTTCCACTTGTGCCAACCCACAAAAGGTTTCAGTTTACGTCATGCAGCTTCCTCGCGTTCTGACAGCAGCAGCAACCCACGATTTACACAGTCCTGAGTGACGCCCCTTTATAGCATGTGTACTGTATGTGTTTACAATGTTCTGAAGAACATGTTGAAATGCTTTTGTGACAGGGTGATAAGAATTAACCTATAGCCAAATACGCCACCTGGGGAATTGCACCCCAGGAGATATTTACTAAGATATAACACTGAGCACCCGGAGCGCAGGTACAAAAGGTTTTATTTAAATGAATCAGTCATAAATACGGCAACCAACCAATAGTCTTTACCAGTTCATTATCCCACAATTAAAACATTTAGTTTAGGACATGTCATATTCATATTCAACAATAAGAACATTCAAGGGGGGTAAAATGGGTGAAACCATCCATACTAAACAGGCACTGGCTAGTATACCTAATGAGTATGAGTGCCAGGGTCACAATGGGATATATACAGGTATTAAAATCCCGTATTCTCGGCCAAATTCCAAGCCAAATTCCAATACCGCAACTTTCACAGTCGCTCACTCCCCTCGCGTCCTCCACTCGCTCCTTAGCTCCTCCCCCAGTGAGGAGGAGAGGATTCGATGCGAGGACAGAGTGGTGGAGTGCATTTGCCTCTAGAATCGGAATGTACTACGCTGTCATTTCAAAGCGACGGCACATTCCGCGATCACTTATGACGTGTATCAATTCAATTAAATTCAAAGGGCTTTATTGGCATGGGAAAACATACGTTTACATTGCCAAAGCAAAAGTGGTGGAACAATACAGTGTCACACAGCTGGATCACTGGAACTCCGAACCCAGAGCCGTATAAGAATAGACATTGTCTCCACCAGGCCGAAGGCATGGGGAGAGAGTATGTTTTGCACTCCGTCCGTGTGTGTGTGTGTGTGTGTGTGTCCGTCCTTCCGTCCGTCTGTGTACAGCTAATGTCCGGCACCGTTAACCCGGGTCGATGCCAAACTTTGCACACACACACTCCCTGGATGCCAACGATGAACCTCTGCCCCGCATTTTCCAGAACGGCCTGTTATAGCGCCACCATGAGGCAGCTTTTCACATTTTTTACCTAAAACTGCACCGATCTGCGTGAAACGTTGCATGCACACTCCCTAGAGGCCAAGGACAAACCTTTGACCTGCATTTTCCGCATCTGCCTTTTATAGCGCCACCAAGAGGCCGACTTTTGTAAAACACATTTTTGGATATTACTCCTCCAGATTCTGTCCAAAAATCTCACAAATCGTTACACAGTATCTCTATGGTCATGTGCTCAAGTCGGATCTGTCCGATATTTCATATTCCATCCTAATTGGCTATAATTGGCTTTCACAGTTTGCAAGATTGCCCCGTTTTGAACAAAAGCCTCAAATCATGAACGCAGCATGCAATTTACGTGAAATCTTTCACACATTTTCTTACTAGGCTGAGGAATATATCCCACCCTTTTCACATTGGCCTGTTATAGCGCCACCAACAGGTTGATTTTTGCAAAACATATTTTTGGAACAAAATGCCTCAAATCATCCAATTGCCATCAAAGGCAAACATAGTCTCTGACTTACATATTCAGTTCAGTCCACATATAAATAAATACATTTTTGTCACCGTCATTCATAGCAGTCTGTGCATTCAGGCATGCACAGAGAGAAATTAATAGCTTTTGAGGTGCGCACAATATAGCCTAATTTATATAGCCTACTTTTATTATGCTTATATCACACAACGCAATAAAGCCAGTGGCTTGTTGTGGTCCTTTCACTTTCACATGTAGGCTATAGATAGGCTACTTTATCATTCTGAAGCTCTATTAATTCAGCGAAAATGTGTCTCTTCAACAAACAGCAAAGCTTTTTAGTTTAATGTGTCATTATGTGTGTGCGTGTGTGCGTGCATGTGTGTGTTGGGTCAGCGACTCAGCCGCAGTGGCCGGCAGCTAGTGGAGGGGGGGGGGGGGGGGGGGGGTGTGTGCATAGTATCGGGTTTCAAGCAGTGTTTTCTGTGCTACATGTGGAGGAGGCAGACTTATGTCACTGGAGAAGGAAAAAACGTGATGCGTGATGCGAGGAGACAACATACACCATCGAGCCTGCACCTGATCGCTCTACGCGGTCTCGGAGAGCCCACTCGGCTCCTCCACTCGGCTTCACTCGCCTCCTCGATGGAGCACATTAACAATTGGAACGTTAACCTTTTCCGGGTCAAGCTGGAATGACCCCGAGTGATCGAGTGGGAGTGAGCGAGTGGCCGAGATTTTGGGTATTGGAATTTGGCTGTAGTGCCTCCCGCAGCGGAAGCCAGGTATAGGGAAACCGGGTGGCGTGGTGACGTTTCACCCATTCGCCAGACAGGACTCCAGAAGGAGTGAATGAGAACTTGTGTAGCCCCCGAGGCTGCACAGATGTGCACACTAAGCGGGCCGTCGCTCGACGGGACAGCTTCGTTCAGAATGACCAAACAGTAGATCACTCTCAGTCGTGATGTGGCGTGGCGTAGCACCCACGCGCAGAGCCGCCGGAGAGACAAACAGCTGACCCAAATAGAAGACACGTCGCCTTATAACGCCACCGCGCTACTAATCAAACCACTAATCAGTGGGCGGAGGATGGGCTGTGACAGCGTGGGAACTCACGCCCATCTTGCCTGCCACACTTTCATAAAGTATGACAATACCAAGCTTACAATCTGAGGCTGCACATTAATGCATAGTTTGATGTGAAGAATCTGTTCTACAAACAAAGGCCCATACACAGACCTTTGAATACTTAGACTAGAAAATACTCAGGCAAAAATACGGAGAAGTTCTTGCAGACAGATGGACGGATGAAGAGGCACAAGCAAGCAGATGAAGGTTCCGGAGTCCAGTTTTATTTCATAGAGTTCAGAATACAGCATCAGCCATGGGGACAGAGCCCCATGGAACCTTCAGCCTCTCGGCTTCCAGACTAACACACATACAGATAGGCATTCACAGTAGACCTTTATACAACTGAAAGCAGAGACAAAGGTGGTCTCAGGTTACCCAAACCCCCTTCGTCCCAAATTGTCCCCATATATGGTCACCAGGAAGCCCAGTGCTAGGAGACACAGTAGGTGTCCTAACATGCAAGCCTACCAAGCGACACCCAACCATTTGTTAGTGGTCATCAAGCCACTGGCTATTCTGAGATTCCTAGCCACTGTGTCCTGACTTGTTTGCCCTGCTGGAAGACAATGTAATGTCACACTACACTAAACAGTTGTTTAAGCTATCTTAGTGTTAATTGTGATTTCCAGATACATCAGACCTCCCTTTGAGGCAACCATGCCTCATAAAAACGAATATGGAAACACAATTATTGACCCTCGTCCTCCCTTTGGCACTGACTGGAACATAAAAATATGACACAAAGAAATCAACAATTACAGTAGAATTCAAAAATGGTTTGCAGACTTCTAGGCATTCAAATCACATAACTCGTTACCAGTGTTCTCATTCCATTACAGTATTATCATCGGTGTGCTTATAGAACTCCCTTCTGTGTTCTCTCTTACACCCTAACTTCTCTGTACTGTAATCAACACTTTTAACCTGTACATAACTCAAAACATGATCATTGGCATAAATGATAACCCGTAAACATATATCTGACATTTAAACACACACCGTCGCTGAATCCAACCCCTTTTGCTTCACTCCAAAGCACCCAATTATTGAATACAAAGTGTGTTACAGTTCTTCAAACTTTACATCTGATGCTCTTAGCATCAGTTAATGTTAAGGATAAATTTTACCATAGTCATTCATAAAATGATTCATTTTTGTTTAGTTAACTCATCTTTTTAGGACATGCAGAAATCATCTATAATTATTTCAACACTCTAGATTCCCCAAGGCTCGTACAAATAACAGCACTGTTACCACCGACGACCATAAACCCTACCCCCTTCCCATTTAAAAGAGCTGTATGTTTTTCCAGATCTCGTGCATGCTACTATTATTCACTAACGTTAAAATCCTAGAGTAATTTATATAACTTTAGAGTTTTCCCCACATGTCATAGCAGAAATACTTTCGTTGACTTTTCCCATTCACAAATTTATTCGAACAAAAATAAGAACGTTATGCACAATTAGGATGATTAATACTTATGCGTACGACAGGAGCGCTGTCTTTCGCCTGACAAAGAAACATCTAACTAATTGTACTCCGGTAAATATTTCTATTCAGCTCCAAATCTCCCTTAGGCATATCATCCCCATTAAGCCAACTTCTCTAATTAAATACCTGACACATAAAATCAACACACATGCCCATTACTATGTTGAACTAGACAAACGTAAACATACATTTGGAATCAAATGGAACGATATCCATCTGATATAATAGAATCTTCTGTAACGTTTCTTCTCCTTTTGTCTCACCTTCGTCAGTGTCCATCAGTCAGCGCACACGGGCCAAACGAGGTTGTGATGCAGTACACTTATGCACCGCATGGCATAGGCCGCTCTGTTGTAGAGTTGCCCTTTGTCCGAAAACTTTCATTCTGATCCTGATCTGAATTCACTTTATCACCTCCTCCCTTTCAGTCATGATAATACAACATGACTAAAAAACGAGAAAGCGAATCAGCGTCATCACAGGAGCCTGCAGGCCTCCGCGAGGCGGAAACTTGCGATTCGCCGCGTTGCGAGCTTGTAGATCAGCTCCGTCGAGCCGCTGAATGGAACGAAGCCACGACGCCTCGCCGCCGGCGCCTGTCGAGTCGAGACGCGCCGAGAAGAGTCAATGAAGTGGCCATCGCGGCGATCGCCTCCCTTGGACCGCTGACCGCCGACGAACGCCCTCGGGCCGGGGCACGCTGTGCTCCGTAGCACCCCTCTCCCCGCCGTCCAGCCGCTGTCCATCGCCATCTGGTCACGATCGCCGAGAGCATCACGCCGTTGCCCATCGCCGCTCCTCGGTGCAGGCCGCCTCCGTCGTGGTGGTGATGAAACCGCGCCGGGCAGGCCGTCGCCATTGTCCCGTTGGTTCGACTGCAGTGCGCACAGCGCCGTCGTCGTCGCCGTTCCCCCCCGTTCAAAAAATTGCCGACCGAAATATCTATTAGACTGAATTGTCAATCGTCCACTGGTTCTCTCGCCTGACGCAAAAAAATGCATCATCGCGACCGGGTAATCGCACCACTTTGAAGAATCTGTTCTACAAACAAAGGCCCATACACAGACCTTTGAATACTTAGACTAGAAAATACTCAGGCAAAAATACGGAGAAGTTCTTGCAGACAGATGGACGGATGAAGAGGCACAAGCAAGCAGATGAAGGTTCCGGAGTCCAGTTTTATTTCATAGAGTTCAGAATACAGCATCAGCCATGGGGACAGAGCCCCATGGAACCTTCAGCCTCTCGGCTTCCAGACTAACACACATACAGATAGGCATTCACAGTAGACCTTTATACAACTGAAAGCAGAGACAAAGGTGGTCTCAGGTTACCCAAACCCCCTTCGTCCCAAATTGTCCCCATATATGGTCACCAGGAAGCCCAGTGCTAGGAGACACAGTAGGTGTCCTAACATGCAAGCCTACCAAGCGACACCCAACCATTTGTTAGTGGTCATCAAGCCACTGGCTATTCTGAGATTCCTAGCCACTGTGTCCTGACTTGTTTGCCCTGCTGGAAGACAATGTAATGTCACACTACACTAAACAGTTGTTTAAGCTATCTTAGTGTTAATTGTGATTTCCAGATACATCAGATGTATTGGAGAAGAACGTATATGTCATTTCATGATGGTGTCTCTGTACTGTATATAGTTGCATCATCACTGCTGTGCGTTGGCCTGTTTAGTTTTGTATTGCTTATAGTCAATTCAAATATTGTTGAAATTGTAAATATACAGCGAGGTGAAAACATTGGTCAAGATCCTAAATTAAACAAAAACACTGTCACTATGTAATTTTGTTGTTATTGATACAATGTAATTTTGTCCAATCTGTAAGTTAATACATTATAACTTATATAATGTTATTATATTTTGTCTCCCTGCTCTTCTATCTACATACATTTAGATCGTGTCAAAGGTCATGTCTCACCTAGACACATGATCTGACCTGGCAGGCTCTATTAGCTCAATGGTAAAAAAAATAAAAACTCAGAAAACGGGTTCAAATCCAGGTAGAAGAGTAAAGTTACATATTTACAAATGTAATGTATTCAAACTCATAATCTTAATAATAGTGGTTCAACAGAGCTACCAGAAATAGTGGTGATATAACAGACCTATATAAATAATTACTCACAGAGGAGAACGCAGGCCACGGTGAGTAGTTTCATCTTCTCTTGAATGGCTCCGAAAAACATTCTACTTCCTGTTCATAGTGAACTAATAGTTACAGAGAGAGAGAGAGAGAGAGAGAGAGAGAGAGAGAGAGAGAGAGAGAGAGGTGGGTGGCTAGTTCGTCATGCCTTTTTCGGAAGAGAGGCTGAGAAAAAGAAGTGAGTTCATTCCTTGCAGGTCCTTTTCTTATTAGAAGTAGAAATCAACACGTTGCATTAAAATGACACATTCCATGATTGAACACAGGGTCACTGTATGCTCATTCATAAAGTATCATTCTTGTTACAGGTCTCTCCATTCCAGAGATAATACTGATTATGTCATTTTAACCATGACCTTAGACCAGCTGTGTCCAAAGTGTGGCCCGTGGGTCAAATACGGCTCGCAGCTTCATACCTGGTTGCTTGGTTACATACATTTGGAAAATGTGACATAAGGCTGAAAAAAGGCTGAGATACAATTATTGTTCGCAGCACACACCTGACAAAAGACCATTGATATTAAATATTGATATAGTTAAATAGACTCGTTTAAATCCGAAGCTAAATTATGTACAATTTGGTGTTTTAATATTTTCTAATATATATATATATATATATATATATAATTTTTTTAAACAGTTTGGACAGCCCTGCCTTAGACCTTTTGAAGTCTGTTCTGGATGTCGGCCTTAACTGTCTTGACAGTCTGGGTGGGGCAGTGCATGGAAACCACTTATCCATCTCACATCTTGAGCGAGGTCATGCACACACACACTTGGACCATTATTATTATCCAAGTATCCAAGTATAAATATCTACACCAGTGGTTCTCAAAGTGTGGTCCAGGGACCCACGGGGGTCCTTGAGGGAGTTCCAGGGGGTCCCCAGCCAAATGTATTAATAAAACCTGTTTCACCACTTTAACCATTTACATCGGCTAGTTCCAAACAGCCGATCTACAAGCTCACAACGCGTCACACTGTGAAACATTGTGTTGCTTGTGTAGATCAGCTATATTCAAAACAACCTGTGTGAAGTGAGTGGTGCAACTCCGGGGGGGGGGGGGGGGGGAGTTCCAGACCCACAGGAACACACCCAGGGTGTCCGCCCGCGTCCGAAACGGTAGAGAAATGACATAGTTACTGTGTGGGGGTCCATCTACTGTACTGTACTGTCACTGTACTGTACTGGGACACCCAAAATCACCATATATACGGTTAATATGTGCGTGTGTGTGTTAGGTTTCGCACAGGTGGTGAAAAACAACCATGCTGTTTTCGTGCGCAGCCACCCAGCCAGCTGCACCCACACACCCATATACCACTAAAAAATAGCAATACATGTGAAACATTTTAACAGTGTTAGCATACATGTGTTCGTGTGGCCCCCAGGAAGAGTAGCTGCTACTACAGTAGTAGCCAATGTGGATCCAAATAAACAATCAAATGCAGGGTGCACAGGGTAGCATATCAACAGTATATCATTCCATGTTGTGCCATGCATGTTTAAAATCTCACATGTTCATACTTCATAATGATTCAAGGTTCAAGGTTGTCCTTTTTGTGTAGATAGCTAGACAGACGGACGGACGGACGGACGGACGGACGGACGGACGGACAGATAGATAGATACCTTTACATAAGAGTAAAACTTATTTTTGTTTGGCTTCCATCAGACAATGCAGCAGCATAGATAATAACAAAACATGATAAAATGATGTGATATTGACTGTAGCCACGGTGCACGCAGCACGCACTCCTGCGAGGGTGCACTGGACGCGTGTGACGAGATGTTGTCACATACGTGATGGAAAACACAACCAGCTGCAGTATATAGGCCATTGTGGTGGTAGCCTAATTATCTTTCTTAGATCTAGCCTGGGACGTGGTTTTGTTCCTCACTCGTTTGTGGTGGTTTCCTGCCTCTCTACATGCTTGTTGTGAAACCGTAAATACATACAGTAGAATAGCAATAAGTGTAGCCTATTAAACAAAGTGATGAAGTCAAATGATCACATGTAGGATGTAGGTAAATATAAAGACAAACAAAGGATAATGTGGCAACTTGAGATTGGTGGATTGAAGTTTAGTGTATTCATGTTTTTAGACAGCATTGTTTTATTTCCATAGCTGTAGCAGTGCAGTGGTAAGCAGCACTAAAGACAGTGATGCAGGAGACATTGACATTATGAAATGTAATGTAAATAACTATAAAATGATGGAAACTGTTTACACAGAACATCTTAAAAAGTAGTTAAAGTATGAAGGAAAGAATGAGCATTGAAATGCAGTACATGCACCTGACAGGCTAAATGCATTTGTTGCACAATTAAACATCTTTATCTTCAGGTGTTACATTAGGCACTAGAGGGGCCACCCGAAGGCCAACACACTTTACCCCACAGTCTTCTAGCATGGCGGATGGTGCGCATGGACCAGATAGCAACACGTTAACATCTCTTTACAATGACATATTAGTAGGAAACCTCCCCCGTGTCATGTCAGCAAGAAGAGCAGCAAATGGAATACATGCCGTCATGCCTTATAAAAGTGAGATGGAGAGAATGGCTCAGTAGTCAAAGTTGACAAGTTGTCCTACACCAAAAAGTAACCACATGCACACACATTTGCAGTGGTGGAAAAAGTACTCACAAAAACAAATATTAATTCTGCGATGTAGAAATACTCCGGAATTCAAAATGTACTTAAGTAAAAGTACTAAAGTATATTTGTATCAAAATGTACTTAATGCTTATAAAAAAGAAAAGAAGAAGCGCTTCGTGGGTCCTTTGTGTAGAAAAACTGCAGACGGGTGGTCTTTGGAGAGGGTTTCAAATAATACAGCACACGAGTTCTTTAAAAGTTCTATACCTTGAATGAGTCCAAATCGATGTGGAAGGAGGTAAGAAGGTGGCGAACTATAAAGAGGGTCCAAGACAGCTCTGTGCAGTTGAAGTAGAAAAATCCTTTATTTCATGAAGATTAAAAACAACAAGGATTAAAAAACGACCAAGACGTTTCGGCCTGCATGGGCCTTCATCAGGGTCAACTGTACTTAATGCTTGTTCTTATAACTTTAGTCATTTCAAACATTATTACTTGGAGAGACTGTTAAAACTGTCTGAAATACATGACGCATGTCATAATACTAATACTAATATTGATAAGAGAAGTGGGAGGAGTTTCTACAACAAACTGCTTTTAATTAAAATGCTAATTATATACAAGCACACATACCGGATGAACCATGTTTATATTCAAACTTCATTCAAACTTCATAACAAACTGAAGCTACTGCACGTTTATTCTAAAATATATATATATTAAAAAAAACATCTTCACATAGCCTACTTTAAAAATATGCAAATATAAACACTTATTTGACCAAAGTAAAGAAAAATATATACTGATAAAAAATGCCATCATTATCTTCAATTCTTCATACAACAAAACACGAAAACAGCTGATCGACAAGCTTAAAATGTGTAGATACGCGACCCCATGTGAGCTTGTAGATCACCTATTTTCCATATTTAAGGATTTTAAAGTTATATAAATGTTTAGAAACATTGCAGTGATGAAAATAGGTTTTCAATGTAATGGGTCCTCTAGGCCCAGGTGTGCATGGTCTTTTAGATGGGTCCGTCCCAGGGACATTTTATGAGTCCAACTTTACTGACGTTAGAGTACAGTACTGAGTACAGTGTTGCATCCCAGTTCCCCCGGAGGGTGACATGATTGTGTCCTTTCTCAATTTAGTGAGTCTAAAGCCCAAACCACACCAAAGGGTCAGCATGCAACTCCTTGGGTCCAAACGGTTGCAAGGAGTTGCATGGTGACCATTTGGTGTGGTTTGGGACATTGCATTCCATGCGTTGAATCACTTGGGACAACGTGGAACGACGTGTGTCAACGTGCACCACTGGGACGACCGCTGGGACAACGCTAAAACCGTCTCCGTCTCGACCCTTTGGTGTGGTCAGGGCTTTAGGATGCAGGCTATTTGCATCACTGCATTGCTTAAAATAGAGACTAATGTAGGGTTGGTGTGGTTAAAATATTTGAATAAAACTGCATGTCTGTATAAATTCAGCAAACAATGTAAGAAAAACATAATTATAAACACATTATACTTCATTAACATTTTGGAGGCAGTAGAGTAACAAAACTATGCTAAAAGGATGACGCAAAAATCACCCGCGGGCTTGTTTCTATTGTGGTGCGCATTACACTCAATTCATCATCATGACATACAATACACCATACATTTCATATCAGCAACTCTTAAGAGTGTGTGTGTGTGTGTGTGTGTGTGTGTGTGTGTGTGTGTGTGTGTGTGTGTGTGTGTGTGTGTGTGTGTGTGTGTGTGTGTGTGTGTGTGTGTGTGTGTGTGTGTGTGTGTGTGTGTGTGTGGCTGTGTGCGCGCGCACATGTATTTTGATTGCACATGCAAATTGGTTGTGTGCATGTGTGCCTATGTGTGTCCAATTGCCCATGTAATCGTTCTTGAATTTGGTTACATGCATAAATGTTACCCTGTATACCTACATACAGTACAGTGTGCATACATATTTTGCCTGTACTATCCATGACCCATATGAGTTTTATTATGGTCATTTGGGTCCAGGCTGCTTCACATATTTTTCTAAGAATTAGAGTTTGGAAGCACTTGTTTTTCATTTCATTCTTCTGCTGCCTCCTGCATTATGTGCAAATTCAAAACTCAGGTACTTGGGCTGTTGACTGATATCCAACGAGCACTCCCAAACTCTGACACTTAGAAAAAAAATAACCTGCACAGAATTTCTTGACAGGAAGTACAGCTCATAACATATCTACGTGGAAAGCTTTACAGATTAAAAGAGGATAATTCAAGCTTTCCATACAGCTGCAATGTTGGTGAGTTAGACGTTGTTTAATACAATTAGAAAGGACTTTTCTGTTTGGATGAATGGGCTGTCAATGGGAAGTTGCACCTAGTTAGCACCTTGCTGGCAAGATGGCAGTGGTGTGCATAAGGTCAATAACGCCCGAGTGAACCGGGTATATTCAACGTGCGACACCGTCATGTAATGAATAGGCTGATCTAGGATCAGATATAACTGATATGTTATAGGCAGCAGGCTCGTATTAAACTTTACATATAATTTTAGTGGTTGTAAATGTAAACTATGTATTGCAATGTTATGTTATCCAAATGATAATAATATTTTGATCCTATTTAACGGTCAATTAAAAATATCCTGGGTCAATGGTGGATATATATCGGCTAACATAAACCTTGGTGCAGATCCATGTGTCTTTATCCACGTGTGGTGTTGGCTTTGGTTTTCCTACACGGCTGTATCTGAGGAAATGAAACAGAGTTACAGTCACATTTTAAAACAGGACACTGTGTCATTAAACATGCAGTATATAAAACACAGTCTGTGTTTCCCTAAAAGGAATGTAAACAAACAACTGTATTATTCACATCGTTCAGTTTTGTGATTATCATTCACAGTGGTGTCATGCTCCTAGAACGCAGTACCACGCCGTGGTACCAGTAATCTTTTGACGTGCACGCGCCTCTGGTGCTACTAATCAGTGTTGTAATTTTTGTACAAACAGTATGGAATGAGAGTACAGTGTGCTGAATTAAAATCAGGTGATTGAATCTATAAAATATAGACGTGTATACTTTACCATTCTCATAGTCATCAGGGTGGTTGATTACTCCATAGTCACTTGTGTCACCTGAAGGGAAACAAAATTAGTCTTAATGTGATGCTTATAATTGTTATTTCAATAATGATCCCTGGAACAAGGGACCATTATTGAAAATGATAGGGACCACCCTATCATTGGTCCACCCTATCATTTTCAGATAGGGTGGTCCACGGCCAAATACATATCATTTTGGGGGGTCCTTGACACAAGTCAGGTCTTAATGGGTTAATGGGTTGATTAACATGATTGGTTCAAAGACTGACCGTACTGCAGCGGGCAGTATAGGTCATCATCTGGATCTCCTCTTTGATTGGTCGCCTGGTCGACTGTAGCTGAGGCCTGATTGGTTCCCTGAGACTCAATGACTCTGTTAATTAAAATATAAATATGTATCAGTGATGAAGAATAAACCAAGATGTAATCCACTGCTGTCATGATGATGAATATACAGAGATCAATACTGTACCTACCTGACATAAGATGGATCTGTGGATTAAAAACAATACATTATAACATCAATATCTGAACCAAATACAAACATAATCTGGGTCATTTCATTCTCATTTCATTTCAAACTTTGGCTATTAAAAAATAGCAGATCTACAAGCTCAAAGCACGTCACTTTGTGCCACACTATAGAGTTTGTAGATCTGCTATTTTTTGAAAGATTGTGAACATTTATGTAAATCACAGGCACAACAAATTTCTAACAAATCCAATTAATCTGAACCTGAAAATTGATTTACTCTCCTAACATGAATGTTCCACAATGACACCAAATGAAACCAGATTTAAATCATTGGATTGGACGTTTAAAAAAGTGCATACTGTACCATTTTCATAGTCATCATCAGGTTGGTTTATCTGAGACTCAATGACTCTGTAATTCAAATATAAATATGTATCAGTGATGAAGAATAAACCAAGATGTAATCCACTGCTGTCATGATGATGAATATACAGAGATCAATACTGTACCTACCTGACATAGGCTGGATCTGTGAATTAAAAACAATATATGTTATAACATGAATTCACTAAAGTCACTTTCTTCTTCATGTTAACCCAATCTGGGTCATTTCATACTTGGAAAACATTTTTCTTTTTTTTAAGATTATTATTTTTTGGCTATTCGCCTTTTTATTTACTTTCATCTATCTAGCGATAGATGAAAGTAGGCTGTCAGGAAATGGGGAGAGAGATGGGGGGTGACACGCAGTAAAGGCCATCGGGATCGGGAGTCGAACCCGCGGCACACTGCCAGACTGGATTACCAGCCAAGGTGCCCAGACAGCTACGCCAGCCACCCGGGCCCGGAAAACATTGTTCTAATGAATCCATTTAATCTGAACCTGACAATGAATTAAATCATTGGATTGGATGTTTAAAAAAGTTTATACTGTACCATTTTCATAGTCATCATCAGGCTGGTTTATCTTCCCATAGACGCTTGTGTCGCCTAAAAGTAAATTACATGCATTAATGTGGTGCTTAATTCAGTTATTTCAGTGATGGTTTTCTATTCTATTGTGCAAATGAGGAAAAACAAACACAACTGAACTTCCAAAATGGACTTTAAATGTCTAAAGAATGAAGATGTATTTTATTTTAAGTTAGACATTAATTGATGTTCAAAGTACAGTAGAACCAGTTGTCACAGGTGTCCATAATGAACGTGATTGGTTGAAAAACTGACCGTGCTGCAGTGGGCAGTACACATCATCAGGAGACGCACTCTGATTGGTCGTCTGGTTTGTAGCTGTGCTCTGATTGGTTCCCTGAGACTGAGCGGGTCTGCAATTAAAAGATCCATATTTATCAGCAGTAATGGAGTATAAACGAATATGTAATCTATTACTGCGGTCATGTTGATGAGTAGACATAGTAATACTTAGTAGTACTCACCTGACACCACATGGACCTGTAAATGGAAAACAACACCTTATAACACAAGTATTTAAACCTAATTATCATATCATGATGGTTGCTCAGTGATTGTAATCTAGATGTAATCCATGGAATGCAATCTAAAGCAGGGCAGTGATGTCAATAGGTTTTCAATGTAATGGGTCCCAGGGGTGGTCTTTCAGATGGGTCCCACAACCCAGGGGTGGTCTTTCAGATGGGTCCCAGGGACATTTTACGAGTCCCACTTCAACAACATTAGGAGTCTTTTCTTTTTTCTTTACATATTGTAGAATTTAACTTATATGGTTATAATTTGGTTGTAATGGTTATATTCATGTAGAAAAATATATCTGAAAGAAATACATACAATTCCAAATCTGACAACTTTAATATTTGCAAAGATGTATGCAAACAGTGCAAAGTATGCAAAGTATATAAAGTATATATAAGTATATCAATTAAATTAAATAGCACCAAAATAAATAAATTAAAAATGCGATAAGTAAATGTAATACTTTGTGGTACAGTCAGTGAGCTAAATAAAGTATAGTGCAATTATATAGAGCTCAATTAAAGTTCTCAATTAAAGTCTCTCATTGTCATTAGTAACACAAATAAAGGCTTTGTACTTTGTAGTGCATCTGGGACTCCATTGTTCCACTTGGATGTGTGTTTCCCATTCAGTCGGGTCAGCTTGTTATGTTTCTCACCTTTAGATGTTCTGTTTGGCCACAGCAGGAGCAGCAGGATGGACAGTACAATCACAACAACAAGTCCTACTATCAGACCCACATTTAGAGAACTCAGTCCTGCAGGTCTAGGAGACACTGAACATTGAGACAGGATCGACAAAGACAATAGCATTTTAGTTACGGTATACCTCCATAAAGGTCTACAGCACACATTCAGTATAGTCTAGAAAACAATTACAATTATGATGGATGACAGGATGTATGGCATTTTGTGTAAGATATCATTGTCACATGTCACATGTCACTTACAAGATCATTTTTTGGTGATACTGATAATAATTTATATTTCTGCAATCAACTTTTTGTAGCATTTTAGGTCCTCCCAGTGGGGGCTCCTCACTCAACAGCAGTGACGACACAGGAATGTTTGTGGGGAAGGAATTAATCGTTATAACGTCAAAATAAAAGATTATTAGGCCAAAACGTAAAGTATAGCCACCGACAGGGCCAGATTAACACTTCTGAGGGCCCCTGGGCACTGAAGCTCGAAGGGCCCCCCTTAACACGCGCGCAACGTTTTGGAGCCGTTTTGGGGCCGTTTTATGCCGTTATATTGGCCTATTTCTGGTCGCCTACCCCCCCCAGAGTGACAGCCAATCTAGCGCATTGTTGCTGCTTTACACACAATTGCACTTTTCAGCTGCCCTTCTCACCAACAATAAAACACTAATCTTTTTAGACACCATTTATTTCATTCGGATTAGCAGGGAACTTTTCTGTGGAGCTAAAAAAGAATATATATTTTTCTTTTTTTAGGGGCCCCTGGTGCCCAAGGGCCCCTGGGCACGTGCCCAAAGTGCCCATATGGTAGATCCGGCCCCACCGATTTGGCACATTTGGGACGGTGCGTCTTCCTTGGTAGCTGCCACTTGGTAGCCTATGCTGGGGAGTGTGCAAGCAAATTATGACACTGATCGGCCCATTAGTGTCCAAGACTAGTTGCTCACAGCAGAGATAATTACTCACCAACAGGTGTGTTCAAGGTGAGAGCATCACTGAACTGAGAGTAGTAAACTGGAACTCCTCTCCCTCCTCTGCACCTGTAGACTCCTCCCTCGGACACTGTGATTGGTCCAGTAGAGTTCTGAACACCCTCTGACGCTGTGATTGGTCCAGTAGAGTCAGAGTACTGAACAGCATCCTGCATGATCAGTGAGTCGTTCTTTTGGTACTCGTAGTTCCATCCAGAACCCTCCACAGAGCAGCTCAGTGCAACACTGCCCCCTGCTGTCAGTGTGGCCTTTGGTTGATCTGTTGTTCACATTAGGACATAATGGAGTATGAATGACATTTAACTGGAATGTACATTTACAACATGAATAGTCAGTAGGTTATGACAATATACACACACAAACCACAATGAATAAACATATTGTAAACAATTGTAAGCATAATGGCCGAGTTTCCCAAAGAGAACATTCGTAGCGTGAGTATGTGCGGTCCTTACGTGCGGTCTGCTGTGAAGGGTACACTACGTTACGGATGTTTCCTGTAATCGCCTCTCTCAAAACAGGCTACAATGTACCTAAACGTTGTTTTTTTTATGTTGCATTGTACAGCAGCGCAAACTGAAGCCTACGCATAGAGTTATATGAGCTGACGTTTCCTAAATGGGCTGTCACGGGCGATCCGATAATCTTAAAAAAATAGAAAATCGAAGAAAAAGTATGGCCAGTTAGCTAATGTTCTCTAGATGATGCTGAAATAAACGTGTCAGTTTAATTTATACGTTTTTATATTTAAATGAGATTGAGAAAGACACAACTCGCCACACACATATCGCTGCAAAGGGTCTTAAAGTGCTCCAGGTCAGTCTTTCAAACTGCTGTGTAGGACAGTGCGTAGGCTAAGAATGCTTTCGGGAAAGGGGTTTGCTTCTAAATGGCTTCGTATGGGAGGCATTATGCGCTGTTTCCCGCAGCCAGTTAAGGAGACACGTACGTAAGGCTGTGCTCTTGACAATCTACGAAAGCCAGTTAGGTCGCACGTAACGCCAAACGAAGGGGTTTGGGAAACGGCTTACCTAACTTAGAGGGCATGTGTGCATGCACTACGCACAACCTAAAATCCCTTTGGGAAACTTGGCCATTGTCAGTAATGAGTAAGTGATGATGTCACTTACCTGATACCATCAAGGTGACTTTATCACTTTGTTTCACAACCAGGTTATCCTCTGTACGACGACCGGTACACTGGTATTCACCACTGTGCCTTGTGCTGAGTGGCCTTGTTTGAAATACATAAGGATTCTGACCAGAGTCGCGTTGAAAGTAAGCTCTATCTTTGTCTATTGTATAAGACCAGTCACTCTGCTCTCCTTCTCTCATGTCACATGTGAACGTAACAGTCTCTCCAGTAAATGCTGGGTTGGGCAGAACGGTCAGAACAGCTGGAGGTCTCTCTACACAAACACATGCATGGGTCAATAATGTGTTATGAATCTACAGCAACACATTGTGGAATAAAGTGGGATGTAGTTGTGAAATAGTGTGTTTATAACTCACCAGAGACAGTGATAGAAACTGAGTTGCTGTACTGTGTGTAGTATGGTGGGTCTCCTCTCCCTCCTCGACACCGGTAGTTTCCACTCTCTGAGACACTGGAGGGACTGAATGTGTAGGTTGATCCATATGTCACCTTCACTGGTGTAGACTCTCTGTACCAGAAGATGCTCCATGAAGCTGTACTGTCTTCCACAGTACAGGTGAGAGTCACACTGTCAGATACCAGTACACTGGTTCTGTCTGATACCAGTGTAGGCTTTGGTTGAGCTGTGTGGTTTATGACAGAGAAAAGAATCACACTAGTGTGAGGCTCTTATCATCATACATCATCATGTATCATCACATTCCGTGCTCAGCCAATGAAATCATCACATTTCGTGCTCAGCCAATTAACTCATCACATTCTGTGGTACAAAGACACAAAGCTGTGCATAGGAGGGGCTAGTGCCTCTCAAAAAGTATTATTTCACAAATAAATACAAACTCAGGACAAGTGGGATTTTAAAACATGCATGTACATACACACGCGCGCGCGCGCACACACACACACACACACACACACACACACACACACACACACACACACACACACACACACACACACACACACACACACACACAATACCTCTGCCCTGAAGCACTGCTGATTATAGAGTCCCATTTCCCACATCCTTACAGTACATTCATCTCTTTATGGCTACAGTACTACAGAACCATAGTTAAACCATCATATTAATGTTATGTTATTATCATGAACATAATGTCAGTGATGAGTAAATGATATGACTTACCTGATACCGTCAAGGTGATTTTATCACTTTTCACAACCAGGTTATTTTCTGTAAGACGACCGGTACACTGGTATTCACCACTGGACCTTGTGCTGAGTGGCCTTGTTTGAAATACATAAGGATTCTGACCAGAGTCGCGTTGAAAGTTAGCACCATCTTTGTCTATTGTATAAGACCAGAGCTTTCCTTCTCTCATGTCACATGTGAACGTAACAGTCTCTCCAGTAAATGCTGGGTTGGGCAGAACGGTCAGAACAGCTGGAGGTCTCTCTGCACAAACACATGCATGGGTCAATAATGTGTTATGAATCTACAGCAACACATTGTGGAATAAAGTGGGATGTAGTTGTGAAATAGTGTGTTTATAACTCACCAGAGACAGTGATAGAAACTGAGCTGCTGTAATGTGTGTAGTATGGTGGGTCTCCTCTCCCTCCTCGACACCGGTATCGTCCACTCTCTGAGACTCTGGAGGGAATGAATGTGTAGATTGATCCACCTGTCTTCACTGGTGTAGACTCTCTGTCCCAGTAGATGTTCCATGAAGCTGTACTGTCTTCCACAGTACAGGTGAGAGTCACACTGTCAGATACCAGAACACTGGTTCTGTCTGATACCAGTGTAGGCGTTGGTTTAGCTGTGTGGTTTATGGCAGAGAAAAAAATCACACTAGTGTGAAGTGAGGCTCTTATCATCATACATCATCATGTATCATCACATTCCGTGCTCAGCCAATGAAATCATCACATTCCGTGCTCAGCCAATGAAATCATCACATTCCGTGGTACAAAGACACAAAGCTGTGTATATAGGAGGGGCTAGTGCCTCTCAAAAAGTATTATTTCACAAATAAATACAAACTCAGGACAAGTGGGATTTTAAAACATGCATGTACATACACGCACGCATGCACGCACGCACGCACGCACGCACGCACGCACGCACGCACGCACGCACGCACGCACGCACGCACGCACGCACGCACGCACACACACACACACACACACACACACACACACACACACACACACACACACACACACACACACACACACACACACACACACATGAATGAATTTAGCTTCATGATATTCCATCCTCTGTGTCTCGGGTGGTAGTGGGCGCTACTAAAATGATATATTATTCAAAGAATAATACATAATCACCGTGAAATACCATATACCACAGTATTTTGTTTGATACCGCATGCCTAGTGATTAGTAAGGGTGATTGATTGATTGATTGATTGAAGAATTTATTAACAGTTTGCAGAATTACAGTACATTTCAAGCACAAACTCAATACAAAGGCTGTTAACTGTGAGTGGACGACCCAATTAAGCATTACACTTGTTTCCAACAGGGTCCACCATGTTCAAATCATCAAAACATTTAGAGACGTACATGATGACATGATGACATGATGACGTGATGATGTGACTTACCTGATGATACAATCAAAGTTACTACATCACTGTCTCTTTGAGGTGTTTTATCGCGACTGTAACACTGGTATTTATTTTGACCATCTCGCTCTGCTTGCAATTCAAAATGATTCTGATCAGTGGAGCGGAAGAAGTGACCATCTCTGTATAAGTACCAGCCTTTGTCCTCTCCTTCCTTGTCACATATGAATGTAACAGTCTCTCCTGTGAATGCTGGGTTGGGCAGCACGCTCAGAACAGCTTTTGGTGTATCTACACAAACACACAAGTAGAATTAAACTAAATGCTACATTATGTCGCTAAATTACAAAAAGTAAGTTGACTACATTTACAAAATAGGATTTTATACCTATAGTGTAAAACTGACATTTGTAATGAAGTGTGTAAAGGTGTAAATAATATGATATTTACTGAGTGAATAAAGACAATAGTCAATAGATAATAAATGAATCCTCACCTTGACTGAGTCCACAGGAGAGGAAAATGCTCACCACTAGAGAAAAACATTTGATGAGACAATATCAAGCTAAGCATGAACTGCATTAATTATTCCTATTTAACACAATTCCAACAGACAGCTAGTTGGCTCATGTTCAATTAGAACAAATCAATAATAACCTGAAAGGGTATTTGACTTCAAAACACTTTTTTAAGTTGCTTTATTCAATCAAATAGCTACATTTATTTGATATCCGTTGAGGAGTATCTATAGAGGGCATTTCCAAAAGCAATTTCACTTCTTCTAAGTTCTAAGTTCTAACCCACGAATGAAAAGGTTTCAGTTTACGTCATGCAGCTTCCTCATGTTCTGACAGCAGCAGCAACCCACGACTTACACAGTCCTGAGTAACGCCCCTTTATAGCATGTGTACATGTTTACAGTGTTCTGAAGAACATGTTGAAATGCTTTCATAAAGTATGACAATACCAAGCTTTCATCTGAGGCTACACATTAACCCATTGGGGTCCTCATGTCAAGGACCCCAAAAATTATATGGAATTGGCCACCGACCCCCATCTGAAAATATGTTGTTCCAGGAACACCCCCAGAGGCAAAGACATGAGTTAAAAACGTTCGCTCTGAAAGAATATACATTCCAGATTTGAGCGTCATTTTCACGATTTTTCAAAAATAGCAGACCTACAAGCTCATAGCGCGGCACTCGGTGCCGCGCTACGAGCTTGTAGATCTGCTATTTTTCAATAGCTAAAGTATAACAATGCTTTAAAACACCAAAAGGGGTTTCCGCCCAAAATGGGTTGATGTATTGGAGAAGAACGTATATGTCATTTTATGATGGTGTCTCTGTACTGTATATAGTTGCGTCATCACTGCTGTGTGTTGGCCTGTTTAGTTTTTTATTGCTTATAGTCATTACAAATATTGTTGAAATTGTAAATATACAGCGAGGTGAAAACATTGGTCAAGATCCTTATAAAATTAAATTAAATAAAAACACTAAGCGTCACTATGTAATTTTGTTTTTATTAATAAAATGTAATTTTGTTTTTATTAATAAAATGTAATTTTGTTTTTATTAATAAAATGTAATTTTGTCCAATATGTAAGTTAATACATTATAACTTATATAAGGTTGTATTTTGTCTCCCTGCTCTTCTATCTATACATTTAGATCGTGTCAAAGGTCACGTCTCACCTAGACACAGGATCTGACCTGGCAGGCTCTATTAGCTCAATGGTAAAACTCAGAAAACGGGTTCAAATCCGGGTAGAAGAGTAAAGTTACATATTTACAGATTGAATGAATTCAAACTCATAATCTTAATAATAGTAGTTCAACTATAAATAATTACTCACAGAGGAGAACGCAGGCCACGGTGAGTAGTTTCATCTTCTCTTGAACGGCTCCGAAAAACCTTCTACTTCCTGTTCATAGTGAACTAATAGTTACAGAGAGAGAGAGAGAGGGAGAGAGAGAGAGAGAGGGGTGGGCCGGGGGGGGAGTTCACGTCATGCCATGAGCTCAGCATGGAACTCTATTCCTCTTTTTCGGAAGAGAGGCTGAGAAATAAGATGTGAGTTCATTCCTTGCAGGTCCTTTTCCAGGGACGTGCTGGCCATTGGGAAATTCGGGACAACTCCCGAACGGCCGGTCCAGTCCAGGCCGGTCTGGGCCAGCCCGGCCGTTTTTCTTTTTTGTATTAATAAAATAGGCGCACGGCTTTTGGCCGCGCGCCTAGAGGGCCTCTGCAACTCCACTTCCCGGGCTGAATTATGGGCCCACCACCGCGGAAATGTATATGGCCCGCAGCTTCATACCTGAATTGTATTATGATAAACGGCCCACCCAACAGTATGGGACATTTTTACATTAGAGTTTTTTAACCTGGGCATTTCCCACAGTATAATTTGTCAGTGTTCCTTGTATTTTTTTTTACCTTTTACCTTGCTTGCTTGGTTACATACATTTGGAAAATGCATGACATAAGGCTGAAAAAAGGCTGAGATACACTTTTTGTTCACAGCACACACCTGACCATTGATATTAATATTGATGATGATGATGATAGTTAAATAGACTCGTTTAAATCCGAAGCTAAATTGTTAGCCCTTGGGTGTTTTAATATTTTCCAATATGGCCCCCTTTGAAAACAGTTTGGACACCCCTGCCTTAGACCTTTTGAAGTCTGTTCTGGATGTCGGCCTTAACTGTCTTGACAGTCTGGGTGGGGCAGTGCATGGAAACCAATTACCCATCTCACTTACCCATCTCACATCTTGAGCGAGGTCATGCGCACACACTTGGACCATTATTATTATCCAAGTATCTAGCCAAGTATATCTACACCAGTGGTTCTCAAAGTGTGGTCCAGGGACCCCCAGGGGTCCTCGAGGGACTTCCAGGGGGTCTCCGGCCAAATGTATTAATATAACATTACAACCAGTTTCACCACTTTAACCCTTTACATCAGCTATTTCAAAACAGCAGATCTACAAGCTCACAACGCGTCACACAGTGAAACATTGTGTTGCTTGTGTAGATCAGCTATATTCAAAAAATAGCAATACATGTGAAACATTTTAACAACACTGTTGTTAAAAAAAAACATGTGTTTGTGTGGCCCCCAGGAAGAGTATAGCTGCTACTAAGGCTAATGTGGATCCAAATAAACAATCAAATGCAGGGTGCACAGGGTAGCATATCAACAGTATTATCATTCCATGTTGTGCCATGCCTGAAGAAGGTCAGTAGACCGAAAGCTTGCTAAATAAATACATTGATTGTGAGCAGATCTGAGTGTGCGGAGCTTCCCTTTATTTTTTCTCATGTTCCCTTTGTGGCTCCAGCACCTCTCTTAAGTTTTTTTCAGCAGATGAGCGGTGGTTCTCTTTACATTTGTGTCATGCATGTTTAAAATCTCACATGTTCATAATGATTCATGGTTCAAGGTTGTCCTTTTTAGTTATATATTGTATAGATAGATAGATAGATAGATAGATAGATAGATAGATAGATAGATAGATAGATAGATAGATAGATAGATAGATAGATAGATAGATAGATAGATAGATAGATAGATAGATAGATAGATAGATAGATTTACATAAGAGTAAAACTTATTTTTGTTTGGCTTCCATCAAACAATAATAACAAAACATGATAAAATGATGTGATTTTGACAATAGCCACGGTGCACGCAGCACGCACTCCTGCGAGGGTGCACTGGACGCGTGTGACGAGATGGTGTCACATACGTGATGGAAAACACAACAGTATAGGCCATTGTGGTGGTAGTCTATTATCTTTCTGAGATCTAGCCTGGGTGCAGGGGACGTGGTTTTGTTCCTCAATCGTTTGTGGTGGTTTCCTGCCTCTCTACATGCTTGTTGTGAAACCGTAAATACATACAGTAGAATAGCAAGAAGTGTAGCCTATTAAACAAAGTGATGAAGTCAAATGATCACTTGTAGGATGTAGGTAAATATAAAGACAAACAACGGATAATGTGGCAACTTGACATTGGTGGATTGAAGTTTAGTGTATCCATGTTTTTAGACAGCATTGTTTTATTTTCATAGCTGTAGCAGTGCAGTGGTAAGCAGCACTAAAGACAGTGATGCAGGAGGCATTGACATTATGAAATGTAAATAACCAGAAAACTGTTTACACAGAACATCTTAAAAAGTAGTTAAATTCTGAAGGAAAGAATTGAATTCATAAAGTTAAAATAACTATAACTAAATTTTAATTTGAAATTCAATGAACATGTAACTATAACTGAATGCATTTGAAATTCAATAAACATGTAACTTCAGGATTCCAATTCAAAAATGGCGAAAACAATATTCAGGATTTCAATTCAAATATAGCAAAAATAGTTGATCTACAAGCTCAAAACGTGTCGCAGTGCAACGCGTTTTGAGCTTGTAGATCGGCTATTTTTGCTACGACAGTAATATGCAATGTGCCGGCCCTCTGGAGTGAGTGTGGAAATGTGGCCCTCTCCATCGTCAAAGTTACCCATCCCTGGTACAGCCTATATCTTTCTTTCTGAGGTCTAGCATATTGGTGCTGAAACCCCCCCTCCCATGGACCAAAAACCCTGAGTGAGTGTTGAGGTCATGCTCTCTCATGTCCTACATATGAAATATGAGCAATTTAATAGAGTGATGAAATATATTTACAAATATTTAATACATGGGCAAAGGCCAGAGCCATGACTCATCATGTGCATGGTGTAGCTACTGTAGGGTCTGAGCACTGAAAGAGGATGTGGTTTTGTTCAGGTCTTGTTTGTGTTTGTGGTGGTTTCCTACGTCTCTACATGCTTGTTGTGAAACCCTAAATACATGGAATAGCAAGAAGTGTATTAGACAAAGTGATGAAGTCAAATAATCACTTATAGGATAGGTTAATATAAAGATGACAAACATAGGATAATGTGGCAAGATTGGTGGATTGAAGTTTAGTTTATGCATGTTTTTAGACAGCAATGTTGTTGTTTTACATGCTGTAGCAGAACATCTTAAAAAGTAGTTAAAGTCTGAATGAATGAAAGAATGAGCATTGAAATGCAGTACATGCGCCTGACAGGCTAAATGCATTTGTTGCACAATTAAACGTCTTTATCTTCAGGTGTACATTGTTACATTAGGCAGTAGAGGGGCCACCCAAAGGCCAACACACTTTACCCCACAGCAATGTCTTCTAGCATGGCTGTTGGTGCACATTGACCGGATAGCAACACGGTAACACCCCTTTACAATGACATATCAGTAGGAAACCTCCCCCGTGTCATTTGTCAGCAAGAAGAGCAGCAAATGGAATACATGCCGTCATGCCATATAAAGGTGAGATGGAGAGAATGGCTCAGCAGTCAAAGTTGACAAGTTGTCCTACACCAAAAAGTAACCACATTTTGTACTTTAAAATGATGAATTATGCGATATAGAAATACTCTGGTAAAAATCCGGAATTCAAAATTGACTTAAGTAAAAGTACTAAAGTATATTTGTGTCAAAATGTATTTAATGCTTAGAAAAAAGAAAAGAAGAAGCGCTTCGTGGGTCCTTTGTGTAGAAAAACTGCAGACGGGTTCTCTTTGGAGAGGGTTTCAAATAATACAGCACACGAGTTCTTTAAAAGTTCTATACCTTGAATGACTCAAAGTCAATGTGGAAGGAGGTAAGAAGGTGGCGAACTATAAAGAGGGTCCAAGACAGCTCTGTGCAGTTGAAGTAGAAAAATCCTTTATTTCATGAAGATTAAAAACAACAAGGGTTAAAAAACGACCAAGACGTTTCGGCCTGCATGGGCCTTCATCAGGGTCAACTGTACTTAATGCTTGTTCTTATAACTTTAGTCATTTCAAACATTATTACTTGGAGAGACTGTTAAAACTGTCTTAAATACATGACGCATGTCATAATACTAATACTAATATTGATAAGAGAAGTGGGAGGAGTTTCTACAACAAACTGCTTTTAATTAAAATGCTAATTATATACAAGCACACATACCGGATGAACCAAGTTTATATTCAAACTTCATTCAAACTTCATAACAAACTGAAGCTACTGCACGTTTATTCTAAAATATATATTAAAAAAAACATCTTCACATAGCCTACTTTAAAAATATGCAAATAAACACTTATTTGACCAAAGTAAAGAAAAATATATACTGATAAAAAATGCCATCATTATCTTCAATTCTTCATATAACAAAAAACGAAAACAGCTGATCGACAAGCTTAAAATGTGTAGATACGCGACCCCATGTGAACTTGTAGATCACATATTGTCCCTATTTAAAGTTAAATAAATGTTTAGAAGCATTGCAGTGATGAAAATAGGTTTTCAATGTAATGGGTCCTCGAGGCCCAGGTGTGCATGGTCTTTTAGATGGGTCCATCCCAGGGACATTTTATGAGTCCCACTTTACTGACGTTAGAGTACAGTACTGAGTACAGTGTTGCATCCCAGTTCCCCCAGAGGGTGACATGATTGTGTTCTTTCTCAATTTAGTGAGTCTAAAGCCCAAACCACACCAAAGGGTCAGCATGCAACTCCTTGGGTCCAAACGGTTGCAAGGAGTTGCATGGTGACCATTTGGTGTGGTTTGGGACATTGAATTCCATGCGTTGAATCACTTGGGACAACGTGGAACGACGTGCGTCAACGTGCACCACTGGGACGACCGCTGGGACAACGCTAAAACCGTCTCCGTCTCGACCCTTTGGTGTGGTCAGGGCTTTAGGATGCAGGCTATTAGCATCACTGCATTGCTTAAAATAGAGACTAATGTAGGGTTGGTGTGGTTAAAATATTTAAATAAAACACATGTCTGTAAAAATTCAGCAAACAATGTAAGAAAAACATAATTATAAACACATTATACTTCATTAACATTTTGGAGGCAGTACAGTAACAAAACTATGCTATAAGGATGACGCAAAAATCCCCCGCGGGCTTGTTTCCATTGTGGCACTCAATTCATTATCATGACATACAATACACCATACATTTCATATCAGCAACAACTCTAAGAGCAATATAGATATATTTACGTGTGTGTGAGTGTGTGTGTGTGTGTGTGTGTGTGTGTGTGTGTGTGTGTGTGTGTGTGTGTGTGTGTGTGTGTGTGTGTGTGCGTGTGCGTGCGTGCGTGCATTTTGATTTCACATGCAAATTGGTTGTGTGCATGTTGTGCCTATGTGTGTCCAATTGCCCATGTGATGGTTCTTTAATTTGGTTACATGCATAAATGTTACCCTGTATACCTACATACAGTACAGTATGCAATGCATACATATTTTGCCTGTACTATCCACAACCCATATGAGTTTTATTATGGTCATTTGGGTCCAGGTTGCTTCACATATTTTTCTAAGAATTGTAGTTTGGAAGCACTTGTTTTTCATTTCATTCTTCTGCTGCAGAATCATCATTATGTGCAAATTCAAAACTCAGGTACTTGGGCTGTTGAGTGATATCCAACGAGCACTCCCAAACTCTGACACAGGAAGTAGCTCATAACATATCTACGTGGATTGTTATGAGACAAAAGCTTTACAGATTAAAAGAGGATAATTCAAGCTTTCCATACAGCTGCAATGTTGGTGAGTTAGACGTTGTTTAATACAATTAGAAAGGACTTTTCTGTTTGGATGAATTGGCTGTCAATGGGATCGTTGCACCTAGGTAGCACCTTGCTGGCAAGATGGCAGTGGTGTGCATAAGGTCAATAACGCCCGAGTGAACCGGGTATATTCAACGTGCGACACCGTCATGTAATGAATAGGCTGATCTAGGATCAGATATAACTGATATGTTATAGGCAGCAGGCTCGTATTAAACTTTACATATCATTTTAGTGGTTGTAAATGTAAACTATGTATTGCAATGTTATGTTATCCAAATGATAATAATATTTTGATCCTATTTAACGGTCAATTAAAAATATCCTGGGTCATTGGTGGATATATATCGGCTAACGTAAACCTTGGTGCAGATCCATGTGTCTTTATCCACGTGTGGTGTTGGCTTTGGTGTTCCTACACGGCTGTATCTGAGGAAATGAAACAGAGTTACAGTCACATTTTAAAACAGGACACTGTCATTAAACATGCAGTATATAAAACACAGTCTGTGTTTCCCTAAAAGGAATGTGAACAACTGTATTATTCACATCGTTCAGTTTTGTGATTATCATTCACAGTGGTGTCATGCTCCTAGAACGCAGTACCACGCCGTGGTACCAGTAATCTTTTGACGTGCACGCGCAGGGACGGAACGAAACGGTGCACGTGCGTGCACGCTATAACGCGTCCCCCTAGATTCAAGAGAAGTCACCACCAAGACGCACTAAGTACCCCAGTGGTCTATGTTTACTGGCGCCCCCCTCCCCCCTATTTTCAACACCGTGTCAAGTACCGTGCCGAATTCAAATGGCTACTACCGGTACTTTGCATAACAACAGCTTTAACTGTGTATACAGTACCTGAGCGCGCTGCGCACGTAGCCTATACAGTAAGCATGCACACTTGACTTACAGCAGTAGGCTATGGCTCCAGTAGGCTACTGCTGCTGTGTGGTGTTCTCCTCCACCAAAGATTCATTCGTCCAAAGCAAACTTTTTAGTTTCGCTAGTGTGCAGTAAAGATGGTTTGTCTGACTATTTTAAGTCTACTTTAGTGTTTTGTTTGTGTGTCTAAAACTCATACACTATTTAACAATAGGCTTAGGCTATGCAGCTGTTCTGTGTGCATGCCGCGATGCACACGTGCGTGCACGTGCGTGTGTGTGCGTGCGCGTGACGTTCCGTGGTATCAGGAAAAAAATCACCATGACACCACTGATCATTCATTAAGTTCTCAACAAGAACCTCTGCTCACTGGAGTGGAAATACACTCTTATGCTGCGTTCACGGCATTATTAGGCTCAAAATATGATTGCTTCTGGACTCTGATGCTACTAATCAGTGTTGTAATGTTTGTACAAACAGTATGGAATGAGAGTACAGTGTGCTGAATTAAAATCAGGTGATTGAATCTATAAAATATAGACGTGTATACTTTACCATTCTCATAGTCATCAGGGTGGTTGATTACTCCATAGTCACTTGTGTCACCTGAAGGGAAACAAAATGAGTCTTAATGTGATGCTTATAATAGTTATTTCAATAATGGTCCCTGGCTGGAAAAAGACATTTTCAGATAGGGTGGTCCACGGCCAAATACATATCATTTTGGGGGGTCCTTGACACGAATAACTACTGGTTTAGAATGCATTTTGTAGAAATGGCCTCAGGTCTTAATGAGTTAATGGGTTGATTAACATGATTGGTTCAAAGACTGACCGTACTGCAGCGGGCAGTATAGGTCATCATCTGGATCTCCTCTTTGATTGGTCGCCTGGTCGACTGTAGCTGAGGCCTGATTGGTTCCCTGAGACTCAATGACTCTGTTAATAAAGTATAAATATGTATCAGTGATGAAGAATAAACCAATATGTAATCCACTGCTGTCATGATGATGAATATACAGAGATCAATACTGTACCTACCTGACATAAGCTGGATCTGTCAATTAAAAACAAAAAAAAACAATATACATTATAACATCAATATCTGAACCAAATACAAACATAATCTGGGTCATTTCATTCTCATTTCATTTAAAACTTTGGCTATTAAAAAAAATTTGCAGATCTACAAGCTCATAGCACGTCACTTTGTGCCACACTATGAGTTTGTAGATCTGCTATTTTTTTTAAAATCGTGAACATTTATGTAAATCACAGGCACAAAACACATTTCTAACAAATCCAATTAATCTGAACCTGAAAATGTATGACTCTCCTAACATGAATGTTCCACAATAACACCAAATGAGACCAGATTTAAATCATTGGATTGGAAGTTTTAAAAAGTGCATACTGTACCATTTTCATAGTCATCATCAGGTTGGTTTATCTGAGACTCAATGACTCTGTAATTAAAATATAAATATGTATCAGTGATGAAGAATAAACCAAGATGTAATCCACTTCTGTCATGATGATGAATATACAGAGATCAATACTGTACCTACCTGACATAAGCTGGATCTGTGAATTAAAAACAATATACGTTATAACATGAACTTTCTTCTTCATGTTAACCCAATCTGGGTCATTTCATGCTTGGAAAACATTTTTCTTTTTTTTAAGATTATTATTTTTTGGCTATTCGCCTTTTTATTGATAGAACGATAGATGAAAGTAGGCTGACAGGAAATGGGGAGAGAGATGGGGGGGGTGACACGCAGTAAAGGCCATCGGGATCGGGAGTCGAACCCGCGGCACACTGCCAGACTGGATTACCAGCCAAGGTGCCCAGACAGCTACGCCAGCCACCCGGGCCCGGAAAACATTTTTTCTAATGAATCCATTTAATCTGAAGCTGACAATGAATTGACTCTCAGATTTAAATCATTGGATTGGATGTTTAAAAAAGTTTATACTGTACCATTTTCATAGTCATCATCAGGATGGTTTATCTTCCCATAGACGCTTGTGTCGCCTAAAAGTAAATTACATGCATTAATGTGGTGCCTAATTCAGTTAATTCAGTGAGGGTTTTCTATTCTATTGTGCAAAAAACAAACACAACTGAACTTCCAAAATGGACTTTAAATGTCTAAAGAATGATGATGTATTTTATTTTAAGTTAGACATTAATTGATGTTCAAAGTACAGTAGAACCAGTTGTCATAGGTGTCCTTAATGAACGTGATTGGTTGAAAGACTGACCGTGCTGCAGTGGGCAGTACACATCAGGAGACGCACTCTGATTGGTCGCCTGGTTTGTAGCTGGGCTCTGATTGGTTCCCTGAGACTGAGCAGGTCTGCAATTAAAATATCCATATTTATCAGCAGTAATGGAGTATAAACGAATATGTAATCTATTACTGCGGTCATGTTGATGAGTAGACATAGTAATACTTAGTAGTACTCACCTGACACCACATGGACCTGTAAATGAAAAACAACACCTTATAACACAGTATGTAAACCTTCTAATTATCATGTCATGAGAGTTGCTCAGTGATTGTAATCTAGATGTAATCCATGGAATGCAATCTAGAGGTAGTCCATCTAATGCAGGGCAGTGATGTCAATAGGTTTTCAATGTAATGGGTCCCAGAACCCAGGGGTGGTCTTTTAGATGGGTCCCAGAACCCAGGGGTGGTCTTTTAGATGGGTCCCAGAACCCAGGGGTGGTCTTTTAGATGGGTCCCAGAACCCAGGGGTGGTCTTTTAGATGGGTCCCAGGACCCAGGGGTGGTCTTTTAGATGGGTCCCAGAACCCAGGGGTGGTCTTTTAGATGGGTCCCAGGGACATTTTACGAGTCCCACTTCAACAACATTAGGAGTCTTTTTTCTTTTTTTCTTTTGTTTTTACATATTGTAGAATTTAACTTATATGGTTATAATATGGTTATAATGGTTATATTCATGTAGAAAAAAATATCTGAAAGAAATACATACAATTCCAAATCTGACAACTTTAATATTTGCAAAGATGTATGCAAACAGTGCAAAGTATGCAAAGTAAATAAAGTATATATAAGTATATCAATTAAATTAAATAGCACCAAAATAAATAAAGTAAAAATGCGATAAGTAAATGTAATACTTTGTGGTACAGTCAGTGAGCTAAATAAAGTATAGTGCAATTATATAGAGCTCAATTAAAGTTCTCAATTAAAGTCTCTCATTGTCATTAGTAACACAAATAAAGGCTTTGTACTTTGTAGTGCATCTGGGACTCCATTGTTCCACTTGGATGTGTGTTTCCCATTCAGTCGGGTCAGCTTGTTATGTTTCTCACCTTTAGATGTTCTGTTTGGCCACAGCAGGAGCAGCAGGATGGACAGTACAATCACAACAACAAGTCCTACTATCAGACCCACATTTAGAGAACTCAGTCCTGCAGGTCTAGGAGACACTGAACGTTGAGACAGGATCGACAAAGACAATAGCATTTTAGTTACGGTATACCTTCATAAATAGGTCTACAGCCCACATTCAGTATAGTCTAGAAAACAATTACAATTATGATGGATGACAGGATGTATGGCATTTTGTGTAAGATATCATTGTCACATGACTTATAAGATAATTTTTTGGTGATACTGATAATAATTTATATTTCTGCAATCAACTTTTTGTAGCATTTTAGGTCCTCCCAGTGGGGGCTCCTCACTCAACAGCAGTGACGACACAGGAATGTTTGTGGGGAAGGAATTAATCGGCATAACGACAAAATAAAAGATTATTAGGCCAAAACGTAAAGTATAGCCACCGATTTGGCACATTTGGGACGGTGCGTCTTCCTTGGTAGCTGTGATTGGTCCAGTAGAGTCAGAGTGTTGGTACAATAGACTGTAAAAAGGTTGGTACCAGTAGTAGTTCCATCCAGAACCCTCCACAGAGCAGTTCAGTGCAACACTGCCCCCTGCTGGGGGTGTGGCCTTTGGTTGATCTGGTGTTCACATTAGGACATAATGGAGTATGAATGGCTTTTAACTGGAATGTACATTTACTACATACATACACAGTAGAAATGTGCAGACTGGTTATGACGAATTCACTAATTCAGAGATACACATCTGAATAGTGCAGGGTTCCCATGATAATGAAATTCCTGGAAATATTTAGAAATCAGAAAAAAAGAAAAGAAGAAAATAACATTTTGCTGTTGTGGAAAGGTTTATCAATTTATCATCAAAGGTCCTGGAAAAAATATTTGGATATGTATTGTTTTTGGCTATTGATTTAGGCCTAGTTTAAATTTGTATTGATTTAAAAACATTTTCCAAAACGGGTATAATATTAGTCGAAAAATGTAAGATCGTCGGGCTGTGTGATTGCAGCCTAATGTGTACCAGACGTGACAGAACAGATCTGGGGCGCCCGCTGGCCTAGCGGTCCTGCAGGCGCATGCCACATATAGGCGTTTGGCCTGACAGCGTGTTGCGTGTTCGAGTCCTATTCATGAAGACCTTTGCTGCGTGTCTCTCCCCTTCTCTCTCTCCCTCTTTCCTGTCTGTCTTCACTTGATACTATCAATAAAGGCAGAAAAACCTAAAACAAATCTTTTTTTTTAAAGAAAGAAAGAACAGATCTACAGGGCAAGCTCACAACGTGTTGTAGTCAGCATGATCCTATGCCTTTAAAAAATTGCCATGAAATTTGGATTGGAATTATACCATTCTATGCTTTATTTTTGCTACACTTCCTGTATTTGGGCATTGCACGTACAGTAGGAGTAAGATCAACTCATTATTGCGCTGAATGATTGTTATATAGGCCTGGAAATGGGTTAAATATTCTGGAAACAATTTTGGAAATTCATTGGTAAAAATGTGTGGGAATCCTGATAGTGAGATACATGACAAAGACCTGCTATTCAGAGTCTAGAATACTAGTATCCCAAGCAAGGTACTTACCTGTTAAAGACACTGATGGTTTCGCTGCTTTTGGAAAATTGTTGGTCTTTTTGCGTTGACCTTCACACTGGTATTCACCACTGGGATCCTTTTCAGAAGGCCCGAAAATGTATTCAGGGTTTTCACTGGAAGACTCAACTCTATCCTTCCACCACCTGTATGTCCAGTCAGAAGCTCTTCCTGGTAGCGTACACTTCAGAATAAGAGTCTCTCCGATGTACGTCTCAGGCCAGTGTTTGCTGAGAACAGGTGCTTCTGTAGAACAAGAGCACACACACACATTAGGAAACGTCGTGACGTCGACCCCAGGCAGGGTTCGAACCCACAACCTTCCACATGAAAAGCATGTGCTCTAACCACTACTGTCAGGAGTGAGTACGGATGTGGACCCAAATGCAGGCGACAGCAGGCAGAGCAATAAACTTAGAAGGATTTATTAAATAAACTGAGGTTCTTCCATAAACAGGGCAAAGAAGGCAGGAAACATCACCGAAAACATACAGGAACTCACACAACAGGGAACTACGAACCAACAAGAACACACTGCAAACACAGGACTTAAATACACACAGGATAACAGGGCACAGGTGGAACCAAAATACAATCAACACTAGGATAGGCTGGGGGACTAAAAGGACACAGGTGGAAACACTGACAATTTACAAGGTAGGTTAGACAAGGTAACTAACAGTAACTAGGAAGACAGGAAACACTAGGAACAATACTACAAAATAAGATACACAAAACCAGGGCAACAACAGAGTAACAGAAAACCAAAACCAAAGAGAAACAGTCAGGAACACATGCGCAAATACATCCAAAACAGTGAAATGACAGAAATACATATTAAAGTCCAAAATCTAAATAAGGACAGTCAAAGTTCACGGTCCGAGGAGCGGATCGTGACAGTACCCCCCCCTCCACGGACGGCTCCTGCCGTCCTTCAAGGACCCCCACCCAGGGAGGGTGGCGGGGGCCAGGAGGAGGGAGTCAGAGGCAGGGAAAAGGGGTACAAAACAAAAACAACAAGGTAGGGGCATAGCAAAAAATACAGAGTCAGCTGAGTAGAACAGGGCAGGAGTGGACTCTGCTAGGGAAGGGTAAAAGGCCACTAACTGGCCAGGACAGGGCCGTACAGAAAACACTGAACTGGGCAAAGGGCAGGGCAACACAGAACAGATAGAAAGGGAGCCAAGCAGGAAAAAACTGACAGAGCATACAGACAGGCAACACACACTACAGACAAAGAAAGACAAGACAAATGCAATCAAACCAGACAGACAGAACACAGACAACAGACATCACAGACTAGCCAACGGGCAGGCAGCTAGCTGTAAAGCTGATAACCGGACAGAGAAACAAGAAAACCCAAAACAGACAGAGAGACAGGACAGAGCACAACTTACAGACTCACACAGATAGACAGGAGGGTAGACACACAGACAGACATGCAGAAAGGCACATAGACAAACACATAGGCACCAACTGAGACATACCAACAGACAAACAGATTACCTGACAAACGGCCAGGCAAGCAGACAAACAGGTGACTTGACACAACAACAGGCGGGAAAACAAGTCAGAGGAAAAACTGGACTGGGGAGTACACAGGCGGACAAGCTGACTGGCAGACAGACTAGCAGACAAACACAAGGGGAGACAAGCTGACAGGCAGAATGGGAGATCGGTAGACGGGCTGGGTAGTGGACTAGCTAAACCTCTTTCTGTAGGGCCAGCCATAACAGGATGGAACAGAGGGGGCTGAGAAGAGGAAGCAGTTTGGGGAAAATGAGGGACAGGGCGGCGGGGAACAAATGGGCTGGTGGAAGGGAAAACAGTGGAGTTGGACTGGGGAACTGGAGACAGAGGGACAGAACTACAGACAGCAGGGCTAGGGCTACAGACAGCTGCAGGGCTGGGGCTACAGACAGCTGATACAGACCAGGGCAGGGTGTCGGCGGGGACCGCCGACCAGAGTTCAGACGGGGTGTCGGCAGGTTTGGCCGACCAGAGTTCGGGCAGAACATCGGCGGGGCAAGCCGATGCAGGTTCCAACAGGGTGTTGGCAGGGACAGCGGACGCAGGTTCGGATAGGGTCGCTCGGCAACAGCAGCACCTCGGCGTTGCTGGGTAGCAGCAGCGGAGACTCACTGTCACCGTTGCTGGACAGCTGAGGAGGTTCACCGTTGCTAGGCGGTGGTGCATGCTGGTCACCGGGCGGCGGTGCACCTGGTCGCTGTACGGTGGTGCACGCTGGTCGCCGGACAGAGGTGCACGCTGGTCGCCGGATGGTGGTGCACGCTGGTCGCCGGACGGTGTTGCACACTGGTCACCGGGCGGTTGTGCGCGCTGATCGCCGGGCGGTTGTGCACGCTGCTCGCCAGGCGGTTGTGCGCGCTGCTCGCCGGGCGGTTGTGCACGCTGCTCGCCGGGCGGTTGTGCACGCTGCTCGCTGAGCTGCAGTTGAGGCCCACCGTCGCTGAACAGGTGCGGAGATTCACCGCCGCCGCAAATGGACAGCAGGGGAGCCTCAACGTGGCTGGGCAGCAGTGGGACCTCGCCACTTCCGTCGTTGGGCCGCAGTGGAGGCTCGCCGCCTCCGACGCTGGGCCGAAGTAGAGCCTCATCGTCGCTCGTCGACAGTGGAGGCTCATTGTCACTGGGAAGCAGGGGCTCCTGGATGCTGGGAAGTTGGGAGAGTTGGCGGTGGCGGAAGCCACGACTTTGACGCCCCCTCGCCTGGTGTCCCCTGACTATGGCCAAACGAGACCCAACATACGGACCTGGGGCAGCAGATGTCTCAGTATAGATTGGCTCAGGGAACACCCGCTCAACAGGGGCAGGTTCAGGACAGACAGCCTGGAGACCCACAAACCCCAGCCTGATTGACTGGGGTGCGGGCAGGAGTGCAGGCTGGAAAGCAGGCTGAGGGCTGGCATGGAGGTGGTCAGAATTAGACAGGCTGGCTGGTGGCAAAGTAGACTGAAGGCGCGAAGACTGGACACAAGCAGACAAGGTAGTCCAAACATTTTTAACTGACCCTGCAAGGTCCTCCGCCAGGCTGGGTCTGGAATAAGCCAGCCGGAGGGCCCCCTTCAAGGCCTCAATCTTCTGCTCGAGGCTGGTGGAGGGCTGTGCACTTAACTCCAAGCAAGTGATCATGTAGTGCAGTACCTCCTTTAATCCAGCTCCAGAATTGATGCCCGCTGGGTCCATACCGGGTTGGTTCGTACTGTCAGGAGTGAGTACGGATGTGGACCCAAATGCAGGCGACAGCAGGCAGAGCAATAAACTTAGAAGGATTTATTAAATAAACTGAGGTTCTTCCATAAACAGGGCAAAGAAGGCAGGAAACATCACCGAAAACATACAGGAACTCACACAACAGGGAACTACGAACCAACAAGAACACACTGCAAACACAGGACTTAAATACACACAGGATAACAGGGCACAGGTGGAACCAAAATACAATCAACACTAGGATAGGCTGGGGGACTAAAAGGACACAGGTGGAAACACTGACAATTTACAAGGTAGGTTAGACAAGGTAACTAACAGTAACTAGGAAGACAGGAAACACTAGGAACAATACTACAAAATAAGATACACAAAACCAGGGCAACAACAGAGTAACAGAAAACCAAAACCAAAGAGAAACAGTCAGGAACACATGTGCAAATACATCCAAAACAGTGAAATGACAGAAATACATATTAAAGTCCAAAATCTAAATAAGGACAGTCAAAGTTCACGGTCCGAGGAGCGGATCGTGACAACTACACTACTACTGTGATTAGGCCATTCTCAAATCTTTTATTTGAGTTAGGTGTTGTTCTGTCATGCTCATTTTAGCACGACTGGACAGCCTTTTTCTACCAATCAGATTGCTTGGTTGTAACTACCTGTTGTAAAGCTATCATATTATAGTGTTATATTGATCTATACATTGTTTATAACTCACCAGACACAGTGATATCAACAGGGTTGCTGTACTGTGTGTAGTATGTTGGGTCTCCTCTCCCTCCTCGACACCAGTAGGTTCCATTCTCTGAGAATCTGGATGTGTAGGTTGTCTCTCTTGTCACCTGCTTCACTGGTTCAGAGTTTTTGTAGTCTCTGTACCAGTAGATGTTCCATGGAGCTGTACTGTATTCCACAGTACAGGTGAGAGTCACTGTATTTGATGTCAGCACACTGGTTCTGACGCCAGTGTAGTTGGTTTAGCTGTTATATGAGTATGACAGAAAATAATTAATTGGTGAGTCTCAGTATTTATCTTAACTGCTAGAATTGGAAAAAGGAAATAAGGAAATAAAAGACAATCAGACAATAATAATAATAATTATAATAATTCATAATAACAACAACTTTGTAAAGAGGGATATTTAACAAAACACACACACAAACCACAATGAATAAACATATTAGTGTTGTAAACAATTGTAAGCATAATGGCTGAGTTTCCCAAAGAGAACTTTCGTAGCGTGAGTACGTGCGGTCCTTATGTGGGGTCTGCTGTGAAGGGTGCAACATGCACTCTATGTTACAGAAGCGCACATAATCGCCTCTCTCAAAACAGGCTACAATGTACCTAAACGTTGTTTTTTTACCCATATGTTGCATTGTACAGCAGCGCAAACTGAAGCCGACGCATAGAGTTATATGAGCTGACGTTTCCTAAATGGGCTGTCACGGGCGATCCGATAATCTTAAAAAAATCTAAAAAAATATGGCCAGTTAGCTAATGTTCTCTAGTTGATACTGAAATAAACGTGTCAGTTTAATTGATACGTTTTTATATTTAAATGAGATTGAGAAAGACACAACTCGCCACACACATATCACTGCAAAGGGTCTTAAAGTGCCCCAGGTCAGTCTTTCAAACTGCTGTGTAGGACAGTTTTGCGTAGGCTAAGAATTATTTCGGGAAAGGGGTTTGCTTCTAAATGGCTTCGTATGGGAGGCCTTACGCGCTGTTTCCCGAAGCCAGTTAAGGAGACACGTAAGGCTGTGCTCTTGAGAATCTACGCAAGTGGTGTTGCCCGAAGCCAGTTAGGTCGCACGTAACGCTGAACCGTCTGCGCACTGCATAGCTAGCTAACGAAGGCTTTTGGGAAACGGCTTACCTACCTTAGAGGGCATGTGTGCATGCGCTACGCACAACCTAAAATCCCTTTGGGAAACTTGGCCATTGTCAGTAATGAGTAAGTGATGATGTCACTTACCTGGCTGATACCATCAAGGTGACTTTATCACTTTGTTTCACAACCTGGTTATTCTCTGTAAGACGACCGGTACACTGGTATTCACCACTGTCCCTTGTGCTGTATGGCGTTGCTTTAAATACAGGATACTGAGCAGAGTAGCTGTTAAAGTTAGCACCATCTTTGTGTATTGTATAAGACCAGAGCTTTCTTTCTCCCATGTCACATGTGAACGTAACAGTCTCTCCAGTAAATGCTGGCTTGGGCAGAACGGTCAGAACAGCTGGAGGTCTCTCTACACAAACACATGCATGGGTCAATAATGTATTATGAACAACACATTGTGGAATAACGTGGGATGTAGTTGTGAAATAGTGTTTATAACTCACCAGAGACAGTGATATAAATGTTATTTTATTTAGAGTAGACAATATTATGTATGTTTTACAACCTGGCCAATTATAATATGTCAATGAATCCTCCACACACATTTGTGTTTTCCCTAGTGTGTGACAGGTGTAAATATGATATTTACTGAGTGAAGACAATAGATAATACATTTACCCTTACCTTCACTGAGTCCACAGGAGAAGAAGCTGCTCACTGAAAATAAATAAATATAATACAAAATGAATGAATTACACTTTGCATAAATATCTGCATTTTAATTATCCCTAATAAAATAAAAATAAAACACCATCAGACTGAAATTCAATTAGAACAAATGAGCAAAATGGGTTTTTTTACTGTAAAACACGCAATTCTACCCTGGCTTTTGTGTTCACCACAGACAGTTTTTAAGTTGCTTGATTCAATCAAATATCTACATTTATTTGATATCCATTTTTATCAGATCTTGTCAATGGAATTGCGTGTTGAGGAGTCTCTATAGAGGGCCATTCCAGAAGCACTTCCACTTGTGCTATCCCACAAAAGGTTTCAGTTTACGTCATGCAGCTTCCTGGGGTTCTGACAGCAGTAGTAACCCACGACTTACACAGTCCTGAGTAACGGCCCTTTATAGCATGTGTACGTGTGTTTACGGTGTTCTGAAGAACATGTTGAAATGCTTTCATAAAGTATGACAATACCAAGCTTTCATCTGAGGCCAGGGGTGGACGGTTATATTCCCGGTGGGCCGCGACCGTAGGGGGCCGCTCAAGTTATGATATATATATTTTTTGTCAGGCAGGCAGGCCAATAGGCAGCAGGCCACCGGGAAAGGTCCGGGCCTGCTGCCATTCTGCCAGTGCCATCATGATAATTTCACTGTAGCTGTATCAGTGAGTGACAAATAAACCCTCTATCTTGAATCCTTTTGCCAGCATCATTCTTGTGAGAGCAACAATTTACAATTTACAATTTAGGCATTTAGCAGACGCTCTTAATCCAGAGCGACTTACATTAAGCAAGAACAAAAAAGCATGGGAATACATCACATATATAACATGCATTTATCATGAAACATGCGTAAGCTAAGAACGTAACTAGAACATATCTATATAATGACACTATACATATAAACTATACATATAAACTATATACTATACTATGCTATACATATGTACTATGAAGTGCTATGACTACATACAATGCAATTATTGTGCTGTCTACATGAAGTCTGTTTCAAATGCTATCTAAGTCTAAAAAGTGCTATCTAAGGGGGTAGGGTAAGTGCTATGGGCCATGATGGAGTCTGAAAAGGTGTTGTGTGTCAACAAAGGGTTGTGTAGTTGTCTGTTGGTTTGTATCATTTATGTTCTGTAAAAGTGGTGGTATTAGGGCTTGTTTGTTAGCAGTTAGTACACCGCCCGCTCCGTCGCTGGTTGTGGTGGGCTGGTCTGGGCCAAATTTGCGTGAAATTGACCGGGACGGATTTTTGTCCCAGTTCAGCCCTGTCTGAGGTTACACATTAATGCATAGTTTGATGTATTGGAGAAGAACGTATATGTAATTTTATGATGGTGTCTCTGTACTGTATATAGTTGCATCATCACTGCTGTGCATTGGCCTGTTTAGTTTTGTATTGCTTATAGTCAATACAAATATTGTTGAAATTGTAAATATACAGCGAGGTGAAAACATTGGTCAAGATCCTAAATAAAATAAAAACACTAAGCGTCACTATGTAATTTTGTTTTTATTAATAAAATGGCATTTTGTCCAATCTGTATGTTAATATATACATTATAGCTTATATAATGTTGTATTTTGTTTAGATCGTGTCAAAGGTCATGTCTCACCTAGACACAGGATCTGACCTGGCAGGCTCTAGCTCAAAATAAAAACTCAGAAAACGGGTTCAACGTGGTTCAACAGAGCTACCAGTAATTGTGTTGATACTATAAATGATTACTCACAGAGGAGAACGCAGGCCACGGTGTGTAGTTTTATCTTCTCTTGAACGGCTCCGAAAAACCTTCTACTTCCTGTTCATAGTGAACTAATAGTTACAGAGAGAGAGAGAGAGAGAGAGAGAGAGAGAGAGAGAGAGATAGGTATGAAATGAAATCTATATTTACCCAGGGTATCTGGGCTAAGCTCAAGAACTTGTTTCCAGCCAGGCCCTGCTCATAGAACACATTTCATCGTAGTGGTTCAATGCCTTGTTCAAGGGCACTTCAACGGTGGTAATTTTAACGTGTCGGACGGCTGATTCGAACTGGGAACCTTCCGGTATCAAGACCGCGCCGCTATCCGTTCGGCCACCGCTGCCACAAAGGTGGGCAGTTCACATCATGCAAGTTTTTAAATCTTCTTCTTTAGTAAACTGCTCTAACTTCTAGTGAGTTCATTCCTTGCAGGTCCAACAAGATTATTTTTCTTATTAGAAGTAGAAATCAACACGTTGCATTAAAATTACACATTCCATGATTGGACTCAGGGTCACTGTATGCTCATTCATAAAGTATCATTATTGTTACAGGTCTCTCCATTCCAGAGATAATAATGATTATGTCATTTTGACCATGACCTTAGACCTTTTAAAGTCTGTTCTGGATGTTGGTTTTAAACTCATCCGCCGCCTGGAGGGCTCAACTTGGGGAGCTTCCCCCCAGACCATACGCGTATCCACACAAGCCCTGGTCCTACCCGTAGCAGAATAACAAGGTAGATACTGTCATTAACAGCGCCCTCCGGATAGTAACCTGCCAGTCCTGGCTGGAATTGCTCCAGCCAGTCTCCGACGGGATGCGGCTACGCTAAGCCCTGGCAAGAAAAGCCCAGAAGTACGACTGGCACATATTGCACAAAGCCACAACAACACCGGCACCACCAGGCAGGCTCAAGTCTCGCCATCCCTACAACGAGGCAGCTCAAGAGATGCTACAGTCGATTCCTGAGGACTTGCCCAGAGACTGGCTGGCATCATCCTGGAAACAGTCGTGGGAGACGGCCGGGCCCTCCCGGATCCAACATTATATCCGGGACCCAGCAGGTGGCGTAAAAGGAGAAGACATGCCACGCCATCTATGGACCTCGCTGAACCGTCTGCGCTGTGGCGTGGGGCGCTTCAAGTCATCTATGAAGAAGTGGGGCCTGTCGGACAGTGCGGCATGCGAGTGTGGCGAGCCTGAACAGACTGCCGAGCACATCATCACAGACTGCCCCCTATACAGCCCACCCTCAGAAGCTGGCCTTTTTGACTTAGGACCGGAGACGAGGGCATGGCTGTATGACACTGAGTTGGCCATCTGATGATACACGAAAGAAGAAGAAGAAGTCTTAAACTAAGTAGTAGTTCAGATGTTTTTTAACTTAAGTTGTATGAAATACTTGCAATTAATATGGTGGTGGCAACTGTATTAATTGATTGCCCGAGTCCCGTGGTGGGAGTTCTGCTCTGGTTTTGGTGAAATATTAAGTACGTAGTTCCGGTCATTTTGTGGAGGGCACTGGGGCCACGCAGTAAAAGTAAATTCATTCACAAAACCGATGTCATTTGTATCATTGACCTATTTCTAAAATATTAGTGCAACTTTCGTTCATTTTTTACCCCTCTATTACACAGAACTAAAACTCTATGTTTTTTGTGTCCATATCACTACGCCCAAAAATAGTTCCATGTGATAGAGGGGTCAAAGTTGAACGAAAGTTGCACGAATATTTTAGAAATAGCCTAGGTCAACAATACAAATGACTTTAGTTTTGTGGATTAATTTACTTTTAATGCGTGGCCCCCTGTGCCCCCCACAAAATGACCGGAACTAATATTCACCAAAACCAGAGCAGAACTCCCACCACGGGACTCGGGCAATCAATTAATTGCGCAACCACTATTTAAATGGCAAGAATTTCATACAACTTAAGTTAAAAAAATTGTGAACTATCCCTTTAACTGTCTTGACAGTCTGGGTGGGTCAGTGAAGCGTCCCCGTTTTTACTACCCACTTTCGCACCAGTGAGGGGTGGGAGGGGCTAGCCCACACCGGGCCCGCAGCAGTCAGCACAGAAGTCAAGGCAGACGGCTGTGTGGGACATGAAGCACAACGGAGCTGCGCTTATGAGAAACAACACAATTAAAAACGTCGGCAAAAACAGAAGCCCAACACGAGGATAAAGGAAACATTCAGTCCAAATGTCCAGTTTGCTAATTCACAACTACTACTAGCCTACTTTGGTGTTGAAACTTTGAATTTCTCGTAAATGTATGCTATGTGGTTATTATCTGTCGAGGTTAAACCTTACATAGGCTATACTAGCCTACTAAATTGGACAATATATGTAAAATAATATAGCCTTTCCATAGGAGTATTTTTTTGTATTTGTCCAAGAAGAATACAGCCAGTAGCATATTTGAAATAACTAAAACATAACTCATTTACCTCAGAGAATGTTTTCATTCTGGATAAAATCATAAAAATGGTATATGGTCTAATCTAATGGAATAAATGGATGATCGGATGCAGGAGTTTTCACAACTCATCTAACTGTAACTAGGGCCGTACATTAGGCACTAGAGGGGCCACCCGAAGGCAAACACACTTTACCCCACAGTCTTCTAGCATGGCGGATGGTGCGCATGGACCAGATAGCAACACGGTAACACCTCTTTACAATGACATATCAGTAGGAAACCTCCCCCGTGTCATTTGTCAGCAAGCAGAGCAGCAAATGGAATACATGCCGTCATGCCATATAAAGGTGAGATGGAGAGAATGGCTCAGCAGTCAAAGTTGACAAGTTGATCCTATAGCAAAAAGTAACCACATGCACACACATTTGCAGTGGTGGAAAAAGTACTCACATTTTGTACTTTAAAATGATAAATTCTGCGATATAGAAATACTCTGGTAAAAGTCCGGAATTCAAAATTTACTTAAGTAAAAGTACTACAATATATTTGTATCAAAATGTACTTAATGCTTATAAAAAAGAAAAGAAGAAGTGCTTCGTGGGTCCTTTGTGTAGAATAACTGCAGACGGGTGCTCTTTGGAGAGGGTTTCAAATAATACAGCACACGAGTTCTTTAAAAGTTCTATACCTTGAATGAGTCCAAATCAATGTGGAAGGAGGTAAGAAGGTGGCGAACTATAAAGAGGGTCCAAGACAGCTCCGTGCAGTTGAAGTAGAAAAATCCTTTATTTCATGAAGATTAAAAACAACAAGGGTTAAAAAACGACCAAGACGTTTCGGCCTGCATGGGCCTTCATCAGGGTCAACTGTACTTAATGCTTGTTCTTATAACTTTAGTCATTTCAAACATTATTACTTGGAGAGACTGTTAAAACTGTCTTAAATACATGACGCATGTCATAATACTAATACTAATATTGATAAGAGAAGTGGGAGGAGTTTCTACAACAAACTGCTTTTAATTAAAATGCTAATTATATACAAGCACACATACCGGATGAACCATGTTTATATTCAAACTTCATTCAAACTTCATAACAAACTGAAGCTACTGCACGTTTATTCTAAAATATATATTAAAAAAAACATCTTCACATAGCCTACTTTAAAAATATGCAAATATAAACACTTATTTGACCAAAGTAAAGAAAAATATATACTGATAAAAATGCCATCATTATCTTCAATTCTTCATAGAACAAAAAACGAAAACAGCGGATCGACAAGCTTAAAATGTGTAGATACGCAAACCCATGTGAGCTTGTAGATCACATATTGTCCCTATTTAAAGTTAAATAAATGTTTAGAAACATTGCAGTGATGAAAATAGGTTTTCAAGGTAATGGGTCCTATAGGCCCAGGTGTGCATGGTCTTTTAGATGGGTCCGTCCCAGGGACATTTTATGAGTCCCACTTTACTGACGTTAGAGTACAGTACTGAGTACAGTGTTGCATCCCAGTTCCCCCGGAGGGTGACATGATTGTGTCCTTTCTCAATTTAGTGAGTCTAAAGCCCAATCCACACCAAAGGGTCAGCATGCAACTCCTTGGGTCCAAACGGTTGCAAGGAGTTGCATGGTGACCATTTGGTGTGGTTTGGGACATTGAATTCCATGCGTTGAATCACTTGGGACAACGTGGAACGGCGTGCGTCAACGTGCACCACTGGGACGACCGCTGGGACAACGCTAAAACCGTCTCCGTCTCGACCCTTTGGTGTGGTCAGGGCTTTAGGATGCAGGCTATTTGCATCACTGCATTGCTTAAAATAGAGACTAATGTAGGGTTGGTGTGGTTAAAATATTTAAATAAAACACATGTCTGTAAAAATTCAGCAAACAATGTAAGAAAAACATAATTATAAACACATTATACTTCATTAACATTTTGGAGGCAGTACAGTAACAAAACTATGCTATAAGGATGACGCAAAAATCCCCCGCAGGCTTGTTTCCATTGTGGTGCGCATTACACTCAATTCATCATCATGACATACAATTCACCATACATTTCATATCAGCAACAACTCTTAAGAGCAATATAGATATATTTACATGTGTGTGTGTGTGTGTGTGTGTGTGTGTGTGTGTGTGTGTGTGTGTGTGTGTGTGTGTGTGTGTGTGTGTGTGTGTGTGTGTGTGTGTGCGCGTGTGCGTGCGTGCGTGTGTGTGTGTGTGTGTGTGTGTGTGTGTGTGTGCACACATGCATTTTGATTGCACATGCAAATTGGTTGTGTGTTTGTGGGCCTATGTGTGTCCAATTGCCCATGTAATGGTTCTTGAATTTGGTTACATGCATAAATGTTACCCTGTATACCTACATACAGTACAGTGTGCATACATATTTTGCCTGTACTATCCACAACCCATATGAGTTTTATTATGCTCATTTGGGTCCAGGCTGCTTCACATATTTTTCTAAGAATTGTAGTTTGGAAGCACTTGTTTTTCATTTCATTCTGCTGCAGAATCATCATTATGTGCAAATTCAAAACTCAGGTACTTAGGGCTGTTGAGTGATATCCAACGAGCACTCCCAAACTTACTTAGAAAAAAAATAACCTGCACAGAATTTCTTGACAGGAAGTAGCTCATACCATATCTACGTGGATTGTTATGAGACAAAAGCTTTACAGATTAAAAGAGGATAATTCAAGCTTTCCATAAAGCTGCAATGTTGGTGAGTTAGACGATGTTTAATACAATTAGAAAGGTTTGGATTGAATGGGCTGTCAATGGGAAGTTGCACCTAGTTAGCACCTTGCTGGCAAGATGGCAGTGGTGTGCATAAGGTCAATAACGCCCGAGTGAACCGGGTATTTTCCACGTGCGACACCGTCATGTAATGAATAGGCTGATCTAGGATCAGATATAACTGATATGTTATAGGCAGCAGGCTCGTATTAAACTTTAAATATCATTTTAGTGGTTGTAAATGTAAATGCAATGTTATGTTATCCAAATGATAATAATATTTTGATCCTATTTAACGGTCAATTAAAAATGTCCTGGGTCAATGGTGGATATATATCGGCTAACGTAAACCTTGGTGCAGATCCATGTGTCTTTATCCACGTGTGGTGTTGGCTTTGGTGTTCCTACACGGCTGTATCTGAGGAAATGAAACAGAGTTACAGTCACATTTTAAAACAGGACACTGTGTCATTAAACATGCAGTATATAAAACACAGTCTGTGTTTCCCTAAAAGGAATGTGAACAACTGTATTATTCACATCGTTCAGTTTTGTGATTATCATTCACAGTGGTGTCATGCTCCTAGAACGCAGTACCACGCCGTGGTACCAGTAATCTTTTGACGTGCACGCGCAGGGACGGAACGAAACGGTGCACGTGCGTGCACGCTATAACGCGTCCCCCTAGATTCAAGAGAAGTCACCACCAAGACGCACCAAGTACCCAGTGGTCTATGTTTACTGGCGCCCCCCTCCCCCCTATTTTCAACACCGTGTCAAGTACCGTGCCGAATTCAAATGGCTACTACCGGTACTTTGCATAACAACAGCTTTAACTGTGTATACAGTACCTGAGCGCGCTGCGCACGTAGCCTATACAGTAAGCATGCACACTTGACTTACAGCAGTAGGCTATGGCTCCAGTAGGCTACTGCTGCTGTGTGGTGTTCTCCTCCACCAAAGATTCATTCGTCCAAAGCAAAATTTTTAGTTTCGCTAGTGTGCAGTAAAGATGTTTGTCTGACTATTTTAAGTCTACTTTAGTGTTTTGTTTGTGTGTCTAAAACTCATACACTATTTAACAATAGGCTTACGGCCGGGCTCCACCGGGCGTGTCAGCGTCGCGTCTCCGTCACCGTCAGGGAATGTTCCCTTTTTAATCAATGAAGGGTGGCTCCACTGCCCGCGTTGACGGAGACGCGACGCGTGCATTAAAATTGAACCGGTGCGTTTTTTGACGCGACGCAGACGCAACGCAACGCGTCCGGTGGAGCCCTGGCGTTAGGCTATGCAGCTGTTCTGTGTGCATGCCGCGATGCACACGCGCGTGCACGTGCGTGTGTGTGCGTGCGCGTGACGTTCCGTGGTATCAGGAAAAAAATCACCATGACACCACTGATCATTCATTAAGTTCTCAACAAGAACCTCTGCTCACTGGAGTGGAAATACACTCTTATGCTGCGTTCACAGCATTATTAGGCTCAAAATATGATTGCTTCTGGACTCTGATGCTACTAATCAGTGTTGTAATGTTTGTACAAACAGTATGGAATGAGAGTACAGTCTGCTGAATTAAAATCAGGTGATTGAATCTATAAAATATAGACGTGTATACTTTACCATTCTCATAGTCATCAGGGTGGTTGATTACTCCATAGTCACTTGTGTCACCTGAAGGGAAACAAAATGAGTCTTACTCTTAATGTGATGCTTATAATTGTTATTTCAATAATGGTCCCTGGAACAAGACATTCTCAGATAGGGTGGTCCACGGCCAAATACATATCATTTTGGGGGGTCCTTGACACAAATAACTACTGGTTTAGAATGCATTTTGTAGAAATGGCCTCAGGTTTTAATGAGTTAATGGGTTGATTAACATGATTGGTTCAAAGACTGACCGTACTGCAGCGGGCAGTATAGGTCATCATCTGGATCTCCTCTTTGATTGGTCGCCTGGTCGACTGTAGCTGAGGCCTGATTGGTTCCCTGAGACTCAATGACTCTGTTAATTAAAATATAAATATGTATCAGTGATGCAGAATAAACCAAGATGTAATCCACTGCTGTCATGATGATGAATATACAGAGATCACTACTGTACCTACCTGACATAAGCTGGATCTGTCAATTAAAAACAATATACATTATAACATCAATATCTGAACCAAATACAAACATAATCTGGGTCATTTCATTCTCATTTCATTTCAAACTTTGGCTATTTAAAAAAAATAGCAGATCTACAAGCTCATAGCATGTCACTTCGTGCCACACTATGAGTTTGTAGATCTGCTATTTTTTGAAAAATCGTGAACATTTATGTAAATCACAGGCACAAAACACATTTCTAACAAATCCAATTAATCTGAACCTGAAAATATATGACTCTCCTAACATGAATGTTCCACAATAACACCAAATGAGACCAGATTGAAATCATTGGATTGGAAGTTTTAAAAAGTGCATACTGTACCATTTTCATAGTCATCATCAGTATGGTTTATCTGAGACTCAATGACTCTGTAATTAAAGTATAAATATGTATCAGTGATGAAGAATAAACCAAGATGTAATCCACTGCTGTCATGATGATGAATATACAGAGATCAATACTGTACCTACCTGACATAAGATGGATCTGTGAATTAAAAACAATATACGTTATAACATGAAAAGTCACTAAACTAAAGTCACTTTTTTCTTCATGTTAACCCAATCTGGGTCATTTCATACTTGGAAAACATTTTTCTTTTTTTTAAGATTATAATTTTTTGGCTATTCGCCTTTTTATTGATAGAGCGATAGATGAAAGTAGGCTGACAGGAAATGGGGAGAGAGCCAGACTGGATTACCAGCCAAGGTGCCCAGACAGCTACGCCAGCCACCCGGGCCCGGAAAACATTTTTCTAATGAATCCATTTAATCTGAAACTGACAATGAATTGACTCAGATTTAAATCATTGGATTGGATGTTTAAAAAAGTTTATACTGTACCATTTTCATAGTCATCATCAGGCTTATCTGATCAGGTTTATCTTCCCATAGACGCTTGTGTCGCCTAAAAGTAAATTACATGCATTAATGTGGTGCTTAATTCAGTTATTTCAGTGATGGTTTTCTATTCTATTGTGCAAATGAGGAAAAACAAACACAACTGAACTTCCAAAATGGACTTTAAATGTCTAAAGAATGAAGATGTATTTTATTTTAAGTTAGACATTAATTGATGTTCAAAGTACAGTAGAACCAGTTGTCACAGGTGTCCTTAATGAACGTGATTGGTTGAAAGACTGACCGTGCTGCAGTGGGCAGTACACATCATCAGGAGACGCACTCTGATTGGTCGCCTGGTTTGTAGCTGGGCTCTGATGTGGAGCGTTGTCCCGGCGTTTTTAATGAAGCTGGAAGTACCCTCACTAAAAACGCTGGGACACCGCTCCACACGTCCCAAACTCTTCTCCCTTCTGGCCCCAAAACTGTGGAATGCACTTCCCGTTGCAATCAGAACTGCAGCCTCACTCCCGATCTTCCGCCGTAGTCTGAAAACCCACCTTTTCAGACTCCATCATGGCCCATAGCACTTACCCTACCCCCTTAGACAGCACTTTTTAGACTTAGCATTTGAAACAGACTTATAGCATGTCATGTAGACAGCACAATAATTGCATTGTATGTAGTCATAGCACTTCATAGTATATATGTACAGCATAGTATAGCATATATGTATAGTTTATATGTATAGTGCATGTCAATATAGATATGTTCTAGTTACGTTCTTAGCTTACGCATGTTTCTTGATAAATGCATTTTACATATGTGATGTATTCCCATGTTTTTGTTCTTGCTTAATGTAAATCGCTCTGGATTAAGAGCGTCTGCTAAATGCCTAAATTGTAAATTGATTGGTTTCCTGAGACTGAGCGGGTCTGCAATTAAAAGATCCATATTTATCAGCAGTAATGGAGTATAAACAAATATGTAATCTATTACTGCGGTCATGTTAATGAGTAGACAGAGTAATTAATACTTAGTAGTACTCACCTGACACCACATGGACCTGTAAATGAAAAACAACACCTTATAACACAAGTATTTAAACCTTCTAATTATCATGTCATGAGAGTTGCTCAGTGATTGTAATCTAGATGTAATCCATGGAATAAAATCTAGAGGTAGTCCATCTAATGCAGGGCAGTGTTGTAAATAGGTTTTCAATGTAATGGGTCCCAGGACCCAGGGGTGGTCTTTTAGATGGGTCCCAGGACCCAGGGGTGGTCTTTTAGATGGGTCCCAGAACCCAGGGGTGGTCTTTTAGATGGGTCCCAGAACCCAGGGGTGGTCTTTTAGATGGGTCCCAGAACCCAGGGGTGGTCTTTCAGATGGGTCCCAGGGACATTGTATGAGTCCCACTTCAACAACATTAGGAGTCTTTTTTATTTTTATTTTCTTCTATAATATGGTTATAATGGTTATATTCATGTAGAAAAATATATCTGAAAGAAATACATACAATTCCAAATCTGACAACTTTAATATTTGCAAAGATGTATGCAAACAGTGCAAAGTATGCAAAGTATATAAAGTATATAAAGTATATATAAGTATATCAATTAAATTAAATAGCACCAAAATAAATAAAGTAAAAATGTGATAAGTAAATGTAATACTTTGTGGTACAGTCAGTGAGCTAAATAAAGTATAGTGCAATTATATAGAGCTCAATTAAAGTTCTCAATTAAAGTCTCTCATTGTCATTAGTAACACAAATAAAGGCTTTGTACTTTGTAGTGCATCTGGGACTCCATTGTTCCACTTGGATGTGTGTTTCCCATTCAGTCGGGTCAGCTTGTTATGTTTCTCACCTTTAGATGTTTGGCACATTTGGGACGGTGCGTCTTCCTTGGTAGCTGCCACTTGGTAGCCTATGCTGGGGAGTGTGCAAGCAAATTATGACACTGATCGGCCCATTGGTGTCCAAGACTAGCTGCTCACAGCAGAGATAATGACTCACCAACAGGTGTGTTCAAGGTGAGAGCATCACTGAACTGAGAGTAGTAAACTGGAACTCCTCTCCCTCCTCTGCACCTGTAGACTCCTCCCTTGGACACTGTGATTGGTCCAGTAGAGTTCTGAACAGCCTCTGACACTGTGATTGGTCCAGTAGAGTCCGAGTGTTGGTACCATAGACTGTAAAAAGGTTGGTACCAGTAGTAGTTCCATCCAGAACCCTCCACAGAGCAGTTCAGTGCAACACTGCCCCCTGCTGGGATGACTGTCTTCTCAGCTGTCAGTGTTGCCTTTGGTTGATCTGTTGTTCACATTAGGACATAATGGAGTATGAATGGCTTTTAACTGGAATGTACATTTACTACATACATACACAGTAGAAATGTGTAGACTGGTTATGACGAATTCACTAATTCAGAGATACACATCTGAATAGTGCAGGGTTCCCATGATAATGAAATTCTTGGAAATATTTAGAAATCAGAAAAAAAGAAAAGAAGAAAATAACATTTTGCTGTTGTGGAAAGGTTTATCAATTTATCATCAAAGGTCCTGGAAAAAATATTTGGATATGTATTGTTTTTGGCTATTGATTTAGGCCTAGTTTAAATTTGTATTGATTTAAAAACATTTTCCAAAACGGGTATAATATTAGTCGAAAAATGTAAGATCGTCGGGCTGTGTGATTGCAGCCTAATGTGTACCAGACGTGACAGAACAGATCTGGGGCGCCCGCTGGCCTAGCGGTCCTGCAGGCGCATGCCACATATAGGCGTTTGGCCTGACAGCGTGTTGCGTGTTCGAGTCCTATTCATGAAGACATTTGCTGCGTGTCTCTCCCCTTCTCTCTCTCCCTCTTTCCTGTCTGTCTTCACTTGATACTATCAATAAAGGCAGAAAAACCTAAAACAAATCTTTTTTTTAAAGAAAGAAAGAACAGATCTACAGGGCAAGCTCACAACGTGTTGTAGTCAGCGTGATACTATGCCTTTAAAAAATTGCCATGAAATTTGGATTGGAATTATACCATTCTATGCTTTATTTTTGCTACACTTCCTGTTTTTGGGCATTGCACGTACAGTAGGAGTAAGATCAACTCATTATTGCGCTGAATGATTGTTATATATAGGCCTGGAAATGGGTTAAATATTCTGGAAACAATTTTGGAAATTCATTGGTAAAAATGTGTGGGAACCCTGATAGTGAGATACATGACAAAGACCTGCTATTCAGAGTCTAGAATACTAGTATCCCAAGCAAGGTACTTACCTGTTAAAGACACTGATGGTTTCGCTGCTTTTGGAAAATTGTTGGTCTTTTTGCGTTGACCTTCACACTGGTATTCACCACTGGGATCCTTTTCAGAAGGCCCGAAAATGTATTCAGGGTTTTCACTGGAAGACTCAACTCTATCCTTCCACCACCTGTATGTCCAGTCAGAAGCTCTTCCTGGTAGCGTACACTTCAGAATAAGAGTCTCTCCGATGTACGTCTCAGGCCAGTGTTTGCTGAGAACAGGTGCTTCTGTAGAACAAGAGCACACACACACACACATTAGGAAATGTCGTGACGTCGACCCCAGGCAGGGTTCGAACCCACAACCTTCCAGATGAAAAGCATGTGCTCTAACCACTACACTACTACTGTGATTAGGCCATTCTCAAATCTTTCATTTGAGTTAGGTGTTGTTCTGTCATGCTCATTTTAGCACGACTGGACAGCCTTTTTCTACCAATCAGATTGCTTGGTTGTAACTACCTGTTGTATCATATTATAGTGTTATATTGATCTATACATTGTTTATAACTCACCAGACACAGTGATATCAACAGGGTAACTGTACTGTGTGTAGTATGTTGGGTCTCCTCTCCCTCCTCGACACCAGTAGGTTCCATTCTCTGAGAATCTGGATGTGTAGGTTGTCTCTCTTGTCACCTGCTTCACTGGTTCAGAGTCTTTGTAGTCTCTGTACCAGTAGATGTTCCATGGAGCTGTACTGTATTCCACAGTACAGGTGAGAGTCACTGTATTTGATGTCAGCACACTGGTTCTGACGCCAGTGTAGTTGGTTTAGCTGTTATATGAGTATGACAGAAAATAATTAATTGGTGAGTCTCAGTATTTCTCTTAACTGCTAGAATTGGAAAAAGGAAATAAGGAAATAAAAGACAATCAGACAATTATAATAATAATTATAATAATTCATAATAACAACAACTTTGTAAAGAGGGATATTTAACAAAACACACACACAAACCACAATGAATAAACATATTAGTGTTGTAAACAATTGTAAGCATAATGGCTGAGTTTCCCAAAGAGAACTTTCGTAGCGTGAGTACGTGCGGTCCTTATGTGGGGTCTGCTGTGAAGGGTGCAACATGCACTCTATGTTACAGAAGCGCACATAATCGCCTCTCTCAAAACAGGCTACAATGTACCTAAACGTTGTTTTTTTACCCATATGTTGCATTGTACAGAAGCCGACGCATAGAGTTATATGAGCTGACGTTTCCTAAATGGGCTGTCACGGGCGATCCGATAATCTTAGAAAAATCTAAAAAAATATGGCCAGTTAGCTAATGTTCTCTAGTTGATACTGAAATAAACGTGTCAGTTTAATTTATACGTTTTTATATTTAAATGAGATTGAGAAAGTGCCCCAGGTCAGTCTTTCAAACTGCTGTGTAGGACAGTTTTGCGTAGGCTAAGAATGCTTTCGGGAAAGGGGTTTGCTTCTAAATGGCTTCGTATGGGAGGCCTTACGCGCTGTTTCCCGAAGCCAGTTAAGGAGACACGTAAGGCTGTGCTCTTGAGAATCTACGCAAGTGGTGTTGCCCGAAGCCAGTTAGGTCGCACGTAACGCTGAACCGTCTGCGCACTGCATAGCTAGCTAACGAAGGCTTTTGGGAAACGGCTTACCTACCTTAGAGGGCATGTGTGCATGCGCTACGCACAACCTAAAATCCCTTTGGGAAACTTGGCCATTGTCAGTAATGAGTAAGTGATGATGTCACTTACCTGGCTGATACCATCAAGGTGACTTTATCACTTTGTTTCACAACCTGGTTATTCTCTGTAAGACGACCGGTACACTGGTATTCACCACTGTCCCTTGTGCTGTATGGCGTTGTTTTAAATACATAAGGACTCTGAGCAGAGTAGCTGTTAAAGTTAGCACCATCTTTGTGTATTGTCATGTGAACGTAACAGTCTCTCCAGTAAATGCTGGCTTGGGCAGAACGGTCAGAACAGCTGGAGGTCTCTCTACACAAACACATGCATGGGTCAATAATGTATTATGAATCTACAGCAAAACATTGTGGAATAACGTGGGATGTAGTTGTGAAATAGTGTTTATAACTCACCAGAGACAGTGATATAAATGTTATTTTATTTAGAGTAGACAATATTATGTATGTTTTACAACCTGGCCAATTATCATTATGTCAATGAATCCTCCACACACATTTCTGTGTTTTCCCTAGTGTGTGACAGGTGTAAATATGATATTTACTGAGTGAAGACAATAGATAATACATTTACCCTTACCTTCACTGAGTCCACAGGAGAAGAAGCTGCTCACTGAAAATAAATAAATATAATACAAAATGAATGAATTGATGAGACAATAATACACTTTGCATAAATATCTGCATTTTAATTATCCCTAATAAAAGAAAAAAAAACACCATCAGACTGAAATTCAATTAGAACAAATGAGCAAAATGGTGTTTTTGACTGTAAAACACGCAATTCTTACATCTACCCTGGCTTTTGTGTTCACCACAGACAGTTTTTAAGTTGCTTGATTCAATCAAATATCTACATTTATTTGATATCCATTTTTATCAGATCTTGTCAATGGAATTGCGTGTTGAGGAGTCTCTATAGAGGGCCATTCCAGAAGCACTTCCACTTGTGCTACCCCACAAAAGGTTTCAGTTTACGTCATGCAGCTTCCTGGGGTTCTGACAGCAGTAGTAACCCACGACTTACACAGTCCTGAGTAACGCCCCTTTATAGCATGTGTACGTGTGTTTACGGTGTTCTGAAGAACATGTTGAAATGCTTTCATAAAGTATGACAATACCAAGCTTTCATCTGAGGCCAGGGGTGGACGGGCATATTCCCGGTGGGCCGCGACCGCAGGGGGCCGCTCAAGTTATGATATATATATATTTTTGTCAGGCAGGCAGGCCAATAGGCAGCAGGCCACCGGGAAAGGTCCGGGCCTGCTGCCATTCTGCCAGTGCCATCATGATAATTTCACTGTAGCTGTATCAGTGAGTGACAAATAAACCCTCTATCTTGAATCCTTTTGCCAGCATCATTCTTGTGAGAGCAACAATTTACAAATTACAATTTAGGCATTTAGCAGACGCTCTTAATCCAGAGCGACTTACATTAAGCAAGAACAAAAAAGCATGGGAATACATCACATATATAAAATGCATTTATCATGAAACATGCGTAAGCTAAGAACGTAACTAGAACATATCTATATAATGACACTATACATATAAACTATACATATAAACTATATACTATACTATGCTATACATATGTACTATGAAGTGCTATGACTACATACAATGCAATTATTGTGCTGTCTACATGAAGTCTGTTTCAAATGCTATCTAAGTCTAAAAAGTGATATCTAAGGGGGTAGGGTAAGTGCTATGGGCCATGATGGAGTCTGAAAAGGTGTTGTGTGTCAACAAAGGGTTGTGTAGTTGTCTGTTGGTTTGTATCATTTATGTTCTGTAAAAGTGGTGGTATTAGGGCTTGTTTGTTAGCAGTTAGTACACCGCCCGCTCCGTCGCTGGTTGTGGTGGGCTGGTCTGGGCCAAATTTGCGTGAAATTGACCGGGACGGATTTTTGTCCCAGTTCAGCCCTGTCTGAGGTTACACATTAATGCATAGTTTGATGTATTGGAGAAGAACGTATATGTCATTTTATGATGGTGTCTCTGTACTGTATATAGTTGCATCATCACTGCTGTGCGTTGGCCTGTTTAGTTTTGTATTGCTAATAGTCAATACAAATATTGTTGAAATTGTAAATATACAGCGAGGTGAAAACATTGGTCAAGATCCTAAATAAAATAAAAAACACTAAGCGTCACTATGTAATTTTGTTTTTATTAATAAAATGTAATTTTGTCCAATCTGTATGTTAATACATTATAGCTTATATAATGTTGTATTTTGTTTAGATCGTGTCAAAGGTCATGTCTCACCTAGACACAGGATCTGACCTGGCAGGCTCTATTAGCTCAATGGTAAAAAAAATAAAAACTCAGAAAACGGGTTCAACGTGGTTCAACAGATCTACCAGTAATTGTGTTGATACTATAAATGATTACTCACAGAGGAGAACGCAGGCCACGGTGTGTAGTTATTTCTTCTCTTGAACGGCTCCGAAAAACCTTCTACTTCCTGTTCATAGTGAACTAATAGTTACAGAGAGAGAGAGAGAGAGAGAGAGAGAGAGAGAGAGGTGGGCAGTTCACATCATGCTTTCTCTTTTTCGGAAGAGAGGCTGAGAGAGTGAGTTCATTCCTTGCAGGTCCTTTTTTCCAAGTAGAAATCAACACGTTGCATTAAAATGACACATTCCATGATTGGACTCAGGGTAACTCCATGCTCATTCATAAAGTATCATTATTGTTACAGGTCTCTCCATTCCAGAGATAATACTGATTATGTCATTTTGACCATGACCTTAGACCTTTTAAAGTCTTTTCTGGATGTTGGTTTTAAACTCATCCGCCGCCTGGAGGGCTCAACTTGGGGAGCTTCCCCCCAGACCATACGCGTATCCACACAAGCCCATGGTCCTACCCGTAGAAGAATAACAAGGTATACTGTCATTAACAGCGCCCTCCGCATAATAAGTAATCCTGGCTGGAATTGCTCCAGCCAGTCTCCGACGGGATGCGGCTACGCTAAGCCCTGGCAAGAAAAGCCCAGAAGTACGACTGGCACATATTGCACAAAGCCACAACAACACCGGCACCACCAGGCAGGCTCAAGTCTCGCCATCCCTACAACGAGGCAGCTCAAGAGATGCTACAGTCGATTCCTGAGGACTTGCCCAGAGACGCCTGGCTGGCATCATCCTGGAAACAGTCGTGGGAGACGGCCGGGCCCTCCCGGATCCAACAATACATCCGGGACCCAGCAGGTGGCGTAAAAGGAGAAGACATGCCACGCCATCTATGGACCTTGCTGAACCGTCTGCGCTGTGGCGTGAAACGCTTCAAGTCATCTATGAAGAAGTGGGGCCTGTCGGACAGTGCGGCATGCGAGTGTGGCGAGCCTGAACAGACTGCCGAGCACATCATCACAGACTGCCCCCTAAACAGCCCACCCTCAGAAGCTGGCCGTTTTGACTTAGGACCGGAGACACGACACATGATACACGAAAGAAGAAGAAGAAGCCTTAAACTAAGTAGTAGTAGTAGTTCAGATTTTTTTTAACTTAAGTTGTATGAAATACTTGCAATTAATATGGTGGTGGCAACTGTATTAATTGATTGCCAGAGTCCCGTGGTGGGAGTTCTGCTCTGGTTTTGGTGAAATATTAAGTACGTAGTTCCGGTCATTTTGTGGAGGGCACTGGGGCCACGCAGTAAAAGTAAATTAATTCACAAAACCGATGTCATTTGTATCATTGACCTATTTCTAAAATATTAGTGCAACTTTCGTTCATTTTTTACCCCTCTATTACACAGAACGATGTGTTTTGTGTCCATATCACTACGCCCAAAAATAGTTCCATGTGATAGAGGGGTCAAAGTTGAACGAAAGTTGCACAAATATTTTAGAAATAGCCTAGGTCAACAATACAAATGACTTTAGTTTTGTGGATAAAATTTACTTTTAATGCGTGGCCCCCTGTGCCCCCCACAAAATGACCGGAACTAATATTCACCAAAACCAGAGCAGAACTCCCACCACGGGACTCGGGCAATCAATTAATTGCGCAACCACTATTTAAATGGCAAGAATTTCATACAACTTAAGTTAACAAATTGTGAACTTTTACTACCCACTTTCGCACCAGTGAGGGGTGGGAGGGGCTAGCCCACACCGGGCCCGCAGCAGTCAGCACAGAAGTCAAGGCAGACGGCTGTGTGGGACATGAAGCACAACGGAGCTGCGCTTATGAGAAACAACACAAATAAAAACTTCGGCAAAAACAGAAGCCCAACACGAGGATAAAGGAAACATTCAGTCCAAATGTCCAGTTTGCTAATTCACAACTACTACTACTAGCCTACTTTGGTGTTGAAACTTTGAATTTCTCGTAAATGTATGTGGTTATTATCTGTCAAGGTTAAACCTTACATAGGCTATACTAGCCTACTAAATTGGACAATATATGTAAAATAATATAGCCTTTCCATAGGAGTATTTTTTTGTATTTGTCCAAGAAGAATACAGCCAGTAGCATATTTGAAATAACTAAAACATAACTCATTTACCTCAGAGAATGTTTTCATTCTGGATAAAATCATAAAAATGGTATATGGTCTAATCTAATGGAATAAATGGATGATCAGATGCAGGAGTTTTCACAACTCATCTAACTGTAACTAGGGCCGTACATTAGGCACTAGAGGGGCCACCCGAAGGCCAACACACTTTACCCCACAGTCTTCTAGCATGGCGGATGGTGCGCATGGACCAGATAACAACACGGTAACACCTCTTTACAATGACATATCAGTAGGAAACCTCCCCCGTGTCATTTGTCAGCAAGAAGAGCAGCAAATGGAATACATGCCGTCATGCCATGCCATATACAAGTGAGATGGAGAGAATGGCTCAGCAGTCAAAGTTGACAAGTTGATCCTATACCAAAAAGTAACCACATGCACACACATTTGCAGTGGTGGAAAAAGTACTCACATTTTGTACTTTAAAATGATCAATTCTGCGATATATAAATACTCTGGTAAAAGTCCGGAATTCAAAATTTACTTAAGTAAAAGTACTAAAGTATATTTGTATCAAAATGTATTTAATGCTTAGAAAAAAGAAAAGAAGAAGCGCTCCGTGGGTCCTTTGTGTAGAATAACTGCAGACGGGTGGTCTTTGGAGAGGGTTTCAAATAATACAGCACACGAGTTCTTTAAAAGTTCTATACCTTGAATGAGTCCAAATCAATGTGGAAGGAGGTAAGAGGTGGCGCACTATAAAGAGGGTCCAAGACAGCTCTGTGCAGTTGAAGTAGAAAAATCCTTTATTTCATGAAGATTAAAAACAACAAGGGTTAAAAAACGACCAAGACGTTTCGGCCTGCATGGGCCTTCATCAGGGTCAACTGTACTTAATGCTTGTTCTTATAACTTTAGTCATTTCAAACATTATTACTTGGAGAGACTGTTAAAACTGTCTTAAATACATGACGCATGTCATAATACTAATACTAATATTGATAAGAGAAGTGGGAGGAGTTTCTACAACAAACTGCTTTTAATTAAAATGCTAATTATATACAAGCACACATACCGGATGAACCATGTTTATATTCAAACTTCATTCAAACTCATACAAACTGAAGCTACTGCACGTTTATTCTAAAATATATATATTAAAAAAATACATAGCCTACTTTAAAAATATGCAAATATAAACACGTATTTGACAAGTAAAGAAAAATATATACTGATAAAAAATGCCATCATTATCTTCAATTCTTCATATAACAAAAAACGAAAACAGCTGATCGACAAGCTTAAAATGTGTAGATACGCGACCCCATGTGAGCTTGAAGATCACCTATTTTCCATATTTACAAAGGATTTTAAAGTTATATAAATGTTTAGAAACATTGCAGTGATGAAAATAGGTTTTCAATGTAATGGGTTCTCGAGGCCCAGGTGTGCATGGTCTTTTAGATGGGTCCGTCCCAGGGACATTTTACGAGTCCCACTTTACTGACGTTAGAGTACAGTACTGAGTACAGTGTTGCATCCCAGTTCCCCCGGAGGGTGACATGATTGTGTCCTTTCTCAATTTAGTGAGTCTAAAGCCCAAACCACACCAAAGGGTCAGCATGCAACTCCTTGGGTCCAAACGGTTGCAAGGAGTTGCATGGTGACCATTTGGTGTGGTTTGGGACATTGCATTCCATGCGTTGAATCACTTGGGACAACGTGGAACGACGTGTGTCAACGTGCACCACTGGGACGACCGCTGGGACAACGCTAAAACCGTCTCCGTCTCGACCCTTTGGTGTGGTCAGGGCTTTAGGATGCAGGCTATTTGCATCACTGCATTGCAATAAAACACATGTCTGTATAAATTCAGCAAACAATGTAAGAAAAACATAATTATAAACACATTATACTTCATTAACATTAGGCAGTACAGTAACAAAACTATGCTAAAAGGATGACGCAAAAATCCCCCGCGGGCTTGTTTCTATTGTGGTGCGCATTACACTCAATTCATCATCATGACATACAATACATCATACATTTCATATCATCAACAACTCTTAAGAACAATATAGATATATTTATATGTGTGTGTGTGTGTGTGTGTGTGTGTGTGTGTGTGTGTGTGTGTGTGTGTGTGTGTGTGTGTGTGTGTGTGTGTGTGTGCGCGTGCGCGCGCGTGCGTGCGTGTGTGTGTGTGTGTGTGTGTGTGTGTGTGTGTGTGTGTGTGTGTGCACACATGCATTTTGATTGCACATTGCAAAATTGGTTGTGTGTTTGTGGGCCTATGTGTGTCCAATTGCCCATGTAATGGTTCTTGAATTTGGTTACATGCATAAATGTTACCCTGTATACCTACATACAGTACAGTATGCATACATATTTTGCCTGTACTATCCACAACCCATATGAGTTTTATTATGCTCATTTTGGTCCAGGCTGCTTCACATATTTTTCTAAGAATTGTAGTTTGGAAGCACTTGTTTTTCATTTCATTCTGCTGCAGAATCATCATTATGTGCAAATTCAAAACGCAGGTACTTAGGGCTGTTGAGTGATATCCAACGAGCACTCCCAAACTCACTTAGAAAAAAAATAACCTGCACAGAATTTCTTGACAGGAAGTAGCTCATACCATATCTACGTGGATTGTTATGAGACAAAAGCTTTACAGATTAAAAGAGGATAATTCAAGCTTTCCATAAAGCTGCAATGTTGGTGAGTTAGACGTTGTTTAATACAATTAGAAAGGTTTGGATTGAATGGGCTGTCAATGGGAAGTTGCACCTAGTTAGCACCTTGCTGGCAAGATGGCAGCGGTGTGCATAAGGTCAATAACGCCCGAGTGAACCGGGTATTTTCAACGTGCGACACCGTCATGTAATGAATAGGCTGATCTAGGATCAGATAACTGATATGGTATAGGCAGCAGACTTTAAATATAATTTTAGTGGTTGTAAATGTAAACTATGTATTGCAATGTTATGTTATCCAAATGATAATAATATTTTGATCCTATTTAACGGTCAATTAAAAATGTCCTGGGTCAATGGTGGATATATATCGGCTAACGTAAACCTTGGTGCAGATCCATGTGTCTTTATCCGCGTGTGGTGTTGGCTTTGGTTTTCCTACACGGCTGTATCTGAGGAAATGAAACAGAGTTAGAGTCACATATTAAAACAGGACACTGTCATTAAACATGCAGTATATAAAACAGTCTGTGTTTCCCTAAAAGGAATGTGAACAACTGTATTATTCACATCGTTCAGTTTTGTGATTATCATTCACAGTGGTGTCATGCTCCTAGAACGCAGTACCACGCCGTGGTACCAGTAATCTTTTGACGTGCACGCGCAGGGACGGAACTAAACGGTGCACGTGCGTGCACGCTATAACGCGTCCCCCTAGATTCAAGAGAAGTCACCACCAAGACGCACCAAGTACCCCAGTGGTCTATGTTTACTGGCGCCCCCCTCCCCCCTATTTTTAACACCGTGTCAAGTACCGTGCCGAATTCAAATGGCTACTACCGGTACTTTGCATAACAACAGCTTTAACTGTGTATACAGTACCTGAGCGCGCTGCGCACGTAGCCTATACAGTAAGCATGCACACTTGACTTACAGCAGTAGGCTATGGCTCCAGTAGGCTACTGCTGGTGTGTGGTGTTCTCCTCCACCAAAGATTCATTCGTCCAAAGCAAACTTTTTAGTTTCGCTAGTGTGCAGTAAAGATGTCTGTCTGACTATTTTAAGTCTACTTTAGTGTTGTGTTTGTGTGTCTAAAACTCATACACTATTTAACACTATTTGCCACGTGGCAGCGGTGGCCGAACGGATAGCGGCGCGGTCTTGATACCGGAAGGTTCCTAGTTCGAATCAGCCGTCCGACACGTTAAAATTACCACCGCTGAAGTGCCCTTGAACAAGGCATTGAACCACTACGATGAAATGTGTTCTATGAGCAGGGCCTGGCTGGAAACAAGTTCTTGAGCTTAGCCCAGATACCCTGGGTAAATATAGATTTCATTTCAACAATAGGCTTAGGCTATGCAGCTGTTCTGTGTGCATGCCGCGATGCACACGTGTGTGTGCGTGCGCGTGACGTTCCGTGGTATCAGGAAAAAAATCACCATGACACCACTGATCATTCATTAAGTTCTCAACAAGAACCTCTGCTCACTGGAGTGGAAATTCACACTTATGCTGCGTTCACAGCATTATTAGGCTCAAAATATGATTGCTTCTGGACTCTGATGCTACTAATCAGTGTTGTAATGTTTGTACAAACAGTATGGAATGAGAGTACAGTGTGCTGAATTAAAATCAGGTGATTGAATCTATAAAATATAGACGTGTATACTTTACCATTCTCATAGTCATCAGGGTGGTTGATTACTCCATAGTCACTTGTGTCACCTGAAGGGAAACAAAATGAGTCTTAATGTGATGCTTATAATTGTTATTTCAATAATGGTCCCTGGAACAAGACATTTTCAGATAGGGTGGTCCACGGCCAAATACATATCATTTTGGGGGGTCCTTGACACGAATAACTACTGGTTTAGAATGCATTTTGTAGAAATGGCCTCAGGTCTTAATGAGTTAATGGGTTGATTAACATGATTTGTTCAAAGACTGACCGTACTGCAGCGGGCAGTATAGGTCATCATCTGGATCTCCTCTTTGATTGGTCGCCTGGTCGACTGTAGCTGAGGCCTGATTGGTTCCCTGAGACTCAATGACTCTGTTAATTAAAATATAAATATGTATCAGTGATGAAGAATAAACCAATATGTAATCCACTGCTGTCATGATGATGAATATACAGAGATCACTACTGTACCTATACCTGACATAGGCTGGATCTGTCAATTAAAAACAATATACATTATAACATCAATATCTGAACCAAATACAAACATAATCTGGGTCATTTCATTCTCATTTCATTTCAAACTTTGGCTATTAAAAAAAAATAGCAGATCTACAAGCTCATAGCACGTCACTTCGTGCCACACTATGAGTTTGTAGATCTGCTATTTTTTGAAAAATCGTGAACATTTATGTAAATCACAGGCACAAAACACATTTCTAACAAATCCAATTAATCTGAACCTGAAAATGTATGACTCTCCTAACATGAATGTTCCACAATAACACCAAATGAGACCAGATTTAAATCATTGGATTGGAAGTTTTAAAAAGTGCATACTGTAGGCCTACCATTTTCATAGTCATCATCAGGTTGGTTTATCTGAGACTCAATGACTCTGTAATTAAAATATAAATATGTATCAGTGATGAAGAATAAACCAAGATGTAATCCACTGCTGTCATGATGATGAATATACAGAGATCACTACTGTACCTACCTGACATAGGCTGGATCTGTGAATTAAAAACAATATACGTTATAACATGAATTCACTAAAGTCACTTTCTTCTTCATGTTAACCCAATCTGGGTCATTTCATGCTTGGAAAACATTTGTATTTTTTTTAAGATTATAATTTTTTGGCTATTCGCCTTTTTATTGATAGAGCGATAGATGAAAGTAGGCTGACAGGAAATGGGGAGAGAGATGGGGGGGTGACACGCAGTAAAGGCCATCGGGATCGAGAGTCGAACCCGCAGCACACTGCCAGACTGGATTACCAGCCAAGGTGCCCAGACAGCTACGCCAGCCACCCGGGCCGCAAAACATTTTTTCTAATGAATCCATTTAATCTGAAGCTGACAATGAATTGACTCAGATTTAAATCATTGGATTGGACGTTTAAAAAAGTTTATACTGTACCATTTTCATAGTCATCATCAGGCTGGTTTATCTTCCCATAGACGCTTGTGTCGCCTAAAAGTAAATTACATGCATTAATGTGGTGCTTAATTCAGTTATTTCAGTGACTATTCTATTGTGCAAAAAACAAACACAACTGAACTTCCAAAATTGACTTTAAATGTCTAAAGAATGATGATGTATTTTATTTTAAGTTAGACATTAATTGATGTTCAAAGTACAGTAGAACCAGTTGTCACAGGTGTCCTTAATGAACGTGATTGGTTGAAAGACTGACCGTGCTGCAGTGGGCAGTACACATCATCAGGAGACGCACTCTGATTGGTCGCCTGGTTTGTAGCTGGGCTCTGATTGGTTCCCTGAGACTGAGCAGGTCTGCAATTAAAATATCCATATTTATCAGCAGTAATGGAGTATAAACGAATATGTAATCTATTACTGCGGTCATGTTGATGAGTAGACATAGTAATACTTAGTAGTACTCACCTGACACCACATGGACCTGTAAATGAAAAACAATAACACAAGTATTTAAACCTAATTATCATGATGGTTGCTCAGTGATTGTAATCTAGATGTAATCCATGGAATGCAATCTAAAGCAGGGCAGTGATGTCAATAGGTTTTCAATGTAATGGGTCCCAGGACCCAGGGGTGGTCTTTCAGATGGATCCCACAACCCAGGGGTGGTCTTTCAGATGGGTCCCAGGGACATTTTATGAGTCCCACTTCAACAACATTAGGAGTCTTTTTTCTTTTTCTTTTCTTTTTTTTCTTTTTACATATTGTAGAATTTAATTTATATGGTTATAATATGGTTATAATGGTTATATTCATGTAGATATATCTGAAAGAAATACAATTCCAAATCTGACAACTTTAATATTTGCAAAGATGTATGCAAACAGTGCAAAGTATGCAACGTATATAAAGTATATATAAGTATATCAATTAAATTAAATAGCACCGAAATAAATAAAGTAAAAATGCGATAAGTAAATGTAAAACTTTGTGGTACAGTCAGTGAGCTAAATAAAGTATAGTGCAATTATATAGAGCTCAATTAAAGTTCTCAATTAAAGTCTCTCATTGTCATTAGTAACACAAAGCAAGGCTTTGTACTTTGTAGTGCATCTGGGACTCCATTGTTCCACTTGGATGTGTGTTTCCCATTCAGTCGGGTCAGCTTGTTATGTTTCTCACCTTTCGATGTTCCGTATCGGCACAGCAGGAGCAGCAGGATGGACAGTACAATCACAACAACAAGTCCTACTATCAGACCCACATTTAAAGAACTCAGTCCTGCAGGTCTAGGAGACACTGAACGTTGAGACAGGATCGACAAAGACAATAGCATTTTAGTTACGGTATACCTTCATAAATAGGTCTACAGCCCACATTCAGTATAGTCTAGAAAACAATTACAATTATGATGGATGACAGGATGTATGGCATTTTGTGTAAGATATCATTGTCACATGACTTACAAGATAATTTTTTGGTGATACTGATAATAATTTATATTTCTGCAATCAACTTTTTGTAGCATTTTAGGTCCTCCCAGTGGGGGCTCCTCACTCAACAGCAGTGACGACACAGGAATGTTTGTGGGGAAGGAATTAATCGGCATAACGACAAAATAAAAGATTATTAGGCCAAAACGTAAAGTATAGCCACCGATTTGGCACATTTGGGACGGTGCGTCTTCCTTGGTAGCTGCCACTTGGTAGCCTATGCTGGGGAGTGTGCAAGCAAATTATGACACTGATCGGCCCATTGATGTCCAAGACTAGCTGCTCACAGCAGAGATAATGACTCACCAACAGGTGTGTTCAAGGTGAGAGCATCACTGAACTGAGAGTAGTAAACTGGAACTCCTCTCCCTCCTCTGCACCTGTAGACTCCTCCCTTGGACACTGTGATTGGTCCAGTAGAGTTCTGAACAGCCTCTGACACTGTGATTGGTCCAGTAGAGTCCGAGTGTTGGTACCATAGACTGTAAAAAGGTTGGTACCAGCATAGATATTAAGAAATAGATGCCTCATTTGCCGCTGCAGTTCATTGGAGCGACGTGTATCCCAATGAAGGCGGAAGTGCAGTGCTGAAGGCTTTTTTTTTTTTTTTTTAAATAAATCTTTATTGTCAACAGTCATGACAATATACATTACAATACAAAACAAGACAAACAAACAAACAAACATTAACAATACAACATCAGAGCCAGGGGGGATTAGATTACTAACAGAAAACATTAAAGAGTGAACACAAAGCAACAGTTCTCCGCAGCTTTCTTATTTAGAAGTGCTGAAGGCATTTGCTGAAGGCGACTGCGTCGCTGCGCAAGTGACGTCACTCATGTGACTCCTCCATGTCTCTCGCTGTCACTCAAGTGACTACTGGCCAATCACAGCGTGTCTTTTCCGGGACTTATGTTACGCACGCGGAAGCTTGACAAGCTTCCGCTTTGCTTTCGCTATTCTTCGCAAGGAATGTCGGGAAAATAGTGCCTTCAATTTTGACACACGCCTCAGAGCCGGAAGGGGCGTCTATGTATATATGTCTATGGGTACCAGTAGTAGTTCCATCCAGAACCCTCCACAGAGCAGTTCAGTGCAACACTGCCCCCTGCTGGGATGACTGTCTTCTCAGCTGTCAGTGTTGCCTTTGGTTGATCTGGTGTTCACATTAGGACATAATGGAGTATGAATGGCTTTTAACTGGAATGTACATTTACTACATACATACACAGTAGAAATGTGCAGACTGGTTATGACGAATTCACTAATTCAGAGATACACATCTGAATAGTGCAGGGTTCCCATGATAATGAAATTCCTGGAAATATTTAGAAATCAGAAAAAAAGAAAATAACATTTTGCTGTTGTGGAAAGGTTTATCAATTTATCATCAAAGGTCCTGGAAAAAATATTTGGATATGTATTGTTTTTGGCTATTGATTTAGGCCTAGTTTAAATTTGTATTAATTTAAAAACATTTTCCAAAACGGGTATAATATTAGTCGAAAAATGTAAGATCGTCGGGCTGTGTGATTGCAGCCTAATGTGCACCAGACGTGACAGAACAGATCTGGGGCGCCCGCTGGCCTAGCGGTCCTGCAGGCGCATGCCACATATAGGCGTTTGGCCAGACAGCGTGTTGCGTGTTCGAGTCCTATTCATGAAGACCTTTGATCTACAGGGCAAGCTCACAACGTGTTGTAGGCAGCGTGATCCTATGCCTTTAAAAAATTGCCATGAAATTTGGATTGGAATTATACCATTCTATATTCTATGCTTTATTTTTGCTACACTTCCTGTATTTGGGCATTGCACGTACAGTAGGAGTAAGATCAACTCATTATTGCGCTGAATGATTGTTATACAGGCCTGGAAATGGGTTAAATATTCTGGAAACAATTTTGGAAATTCATTGGTAAAAATGTGTGGGAACCCTGATAGTGAGATACATGACAAAGACCTGCTATTCAGAGTCTAGAATACTAGTATCCCAAGCAAGGTACTTACCTGTTAAAGACACTGTGATGGTTTCGCTGCTTTTGGAAAATTGTTGGTCTTTTTGCGTTGACCTTCACACTGGTATTCACCACTGGGATCCTTTTCAGAAGGCCCGTAAATGTATTCAGGGTTTTCACTGGAAGACTCAACTCTATCCTTCCACCACCTGTATGTCCAGTCAGAAGCTCTTCCTGGTAGCGTACACTTCAGAATAAGAGTCTCTCCGATGTACGTCTCAGGCCAGTGTTTGCTGAGAACAGGTGCTTCTGTAGAACAAGAGCACACACACACACACATTAGGAAACGTCGTGACGTCGACCCCAGGCAGGGTTCGAACCCACAACCTTCCACATGAAAAGCATGTGCTCTAACCCCTACACTACTACTGTGATTAGGCCATTCTCAAATCTTTCATTTGAGTTAGGTGTTGTTCTGTCATGCTCATTTTAGCACGACTGGACAGCCTTTTTCTACCAATCAGATTGCTTGGTTGTAACTACCTGTTGTATCATATTATAGTGTTATATTGATCTATACATTGTTTATAACTCACCAGACACAGTGATATCAACAGGGTTGCTGTACTGTGTGTAGTATGTTGGGTCTCCTCTCCCTCCTCGACACCAGTAGGTTCCATTCTCTGAGAATCTGGATGTGTAGGTTGTCTCTCTTGTCACCTGCTTCACTGGTTCAGAGTCTTTGTAGTCTCTGTACCAGTAGATGTTCCATGGAGCTGTACTGTATTCCACAGTACAGGTGAGAGTCACTGTATTTGATGTCAGCACACTGGTTCTGACGTTATATGAGTATGACAGAAAATAATTAATTGGTGAGTCTCAGTATTTCTCTTAACTGCTAGAATTGGAAAAAGGAAATAAGGAAATAAAAGACAATCAGACAATAATAATAATAATTATAATAATTCATAATAACAACAACTTTGTAAAGAGGGATATTTAACAAAACACACACACAAACCACAATGAATAAACATATTAGTGTTGTAAACAATTGTAAGCATAATGGCCGAGTTTCCCAAAGAGAACTTTCGTAGCGTGAGTACGTGCGGTCCTTATGTGGGGTCTGCTGTGAAGGGTGCAACATGCACTCTATGTTACAGAAGCGCACATAATCGCCTCTCTCAAAACAGGCTACAATGTACCTAAACATTGTTTTTTTACCCATATGTTGCATTGTACAGCAGCGCAAACTGAAGCCGACGCATAGAGTTATATGAGCTGACGTTTCCTAAATGGGCTGTCACGGGCGATCCGATAATCTTAAAAAAAATCTAAAAAAATATGGCCAGTTAGCTAATGTTCTCTAGTTGATACTGAAATAAACGTGTCAGTTTAATTTATACGTTTTGATATTTAAATGAGATTGAGAAAGACACAACTCGCCACACACATATCACTGCAAAGGGTCTTAAAGTGCCCCAGGTCAGTCTTTCAAACTGCTGTGTAGGACAGTTTTGCGTAGGCTAAGAATTCTTTCGGGAAAGGGGTTTGCTTCTAAATGGCTTCGTATGGGAGGCCTTACGCGCTGTTTCCCGAAGCCAGTTAAGGAGACACGTAAGGCTGTGCTCTTGAGAATCTACGCAAGTGGTGTTGCCCGAAGCCAGTTAGGTCGCACGTAACGCTGAACCGTCTGCGCACTGCATAGCTAGGTAACGAAGGCTTTTGGGAAACGGCTTACCTACCTAGAGGGCATGTGTGCATGCGCTACGCACAACCTAAAATCCCTTTGGGAAACTTGGCCATTGTCAGTAATGAGTAAGTGATGATGTCACTTACCTGGCTGATACCATCAAGGTGACTTTATCACTTTGTTTCACAACCTGGTTATTCTCTGTAAGACGACCGGTACACTGGTATTCACCACTGTCCTTTGTGCTGTATGGCGTTGTTTTAAATACATAAGGACTCTGAGCAGAGTAGCTGTTAAAGTTAGCACCATCTTTGTGTATTGTATAAGACCAGAGCTTTCTTTCTCCCATGTCACATGTGAACGTAACAGTCTCTCCAGTAAATGCTGGCTTGGGCAGAACGGTCAGAACAGCTGGAGGTCTCTCTACACAAACACATGCATGGGTCAATAATGTATTATGAATCTACAGCAAAACATTGTGGAATAACGTGGGATGTAGTTGTGAAATAGTGTTTATAACTCACCAGAGACAGTGATAGAAATGTTATTTTATTTAGAGTAGACAATATTATGTATGTTTTACAACCTGGCCAATTATCATTATGTCAATGAATCCTCCACACACATTTCTGTGTTTTCCCTAGTGTGTGACAGGTGTAAATATGATATTTACTGAGTGAAGACAATAGATAATACATTTACCCTTACCTTCACTGAGTCCACAGGAGAAGAAGCTGCTCACTGAAAATAAATAAATATAATACAAAATGAATGAATTGATGAGACAATAATACACTTTGCATAAATATCTGCATTTTAATTATCCCTAATAAAAGAAAAAAAAACACCATCAGACTGAAATTCAATTAGAACAAATGAGCAAAATGGTGTTTTTGACTGTAAAACACGCAATTCTTACATCTACCCTGGCTTTTGTGTTCACCACAGACAGTTTTTAAGTTGCTTGATTCAATCAAATATCTACATTTATTTGATATCCATTTTTATCAGATCTTGTCAATGGAATTGCGTGTTGAGGAGTCTCTATAGTGGGCCATTCCAGAAGCACTTCCACTTGTGCTACCCCACAAAAGGTTTCAGTTTACGTCATGCAGCTTCCTGGGGTTCTGACAGCAGCAGCAACCCACGACTTACACAGTCCTGAGTAACACCCCTTTATAGCATGTGTACGTGTGTTTACGGTGTTCTGAAGAACATGTTGAAATGCTTTCATAAAGTATGACAATACCAAGCATATTCCCGGTGGGCCGCGACCGTAGGGGGCCGCTCAAGTTATGATATATATATTTTTTGTCAGGCAGGCAGGCCAATAGGCAGCAGGCCACCGGGAAAGGTCCGGGCCTGCTGCCATTCTGCCAGTGCCATCATGATAATTTCACTGTAGCTGTATCAGTGAGTGACAAATAAACCCTCTATCTTGAATCCTTTTGCCAGCATCATTTTAGTGAGAGCAACAATTTACAATTTAGGCATTTAGCAGACGCTCTTAATCCAGAGCGATTTACATTAAGCAAGAACAAAAAAGCATGGGAATACATCACATATATAAAATGCATTTATCATGAAACATGCGTAAGCTAAGAACGTAACTAGAACATATCTATATAATGACACTATACATATAAACTATACATATAAACTATATACTATACTATGCTATACATATATGTACTATGAAGTGCTATGACTACATACAATGCAATTATTAAAAAGTGCTATCTAAGGGGGTAGGGTAAGTGCTATGGGCCATGATGGAGTCTGAAAAGGTGTTGTGTGTCAACAAAGGGTTGTGTAGTTGTCTGTTGGTTTGTATCATTTATGTTCTGTAAAAGTGGTGGTATTAGGGCTTGTTTGTTAGCAGTTAGTACACCGCCCGCTCCGTCGCTGGTTGTGGTGGGCTGGTCTGGGCCAAATTTGCGTGAAAATGACCGGGACGGATTTTTATCCCAGTTCAGCCCTGTCTGAGGTTACACATTAATGCATAGTTTGATGTATTGGAGAAGAACGTATATGTCATTTTATGATGGTGTCTCTGTACTGTATATAGTTGCATTATCACTGCTGTGCGTTGGCCTGTTTAGTTTTTATTGCTTATAGTCAATACAAATATTGTTGAAATTGTAAATATACAGCGAGGTGAAAACATTGGTCAAGATCCTAAATAAAATAAAAAACACTAAGCGTCACTATGTAATTTTGTTTTTATTAATAAAATGTAATTTTGTCGAATCTGTATGTTAATACATTATAGCTTATATAATGTTGTATTTTGTTTAGATCGTGTCAAAGGTCATGTCTCACCTAGACACAGGATCTGACCTGGCAGGCTCTAGCTCAATGGTAAAAAAAATAAAGACTCAGAAAACGGGTTCAACGTGGTTCAACAGAGCTACCAGTAATTGTGTTGATACTATAAATGATTACTCACAGAGGAGAACGCGGTCCACGGTGTGTAGTTTTATCTTCTCTTGAACGACTCCGAAAAACCTTCTACTTCCTGTTCATAGTGAACTAATAGTTACAGAGAGAGAGAGAGAGAGAGAGAGAGAGAGAGAGAGAGAGAGAGAGAGAGAGAGATGGGCAGTTCACATCATGCCTTCCTCTTTTTCGGAAGAGAGGCTGAGAGGAGTGAGTTCATTCCTTGCAGGTCCTTTTTTCCAAGTAGAAATCAACACGTTGCATTAAAATGACACATTCCATGATTGGACTCAGGGTAACTCCATGCTCATTCATAAAGTATCATTATTGTTACAGGTCTCTCCATTCCAGAGATAATACTGATTATGTCATTTTGACCATGACCTTAGACCTTTTAAAGTCTTTTCTGGATGTTGGTTTTAAACTCATCCGCCGCCTGGCGATCCACACAAGCCCTGGTCCTACCCGTAGCAGAATAACAAGGTAGATACTGTCATTAACAGCGCCCTCCGCATAATAAATAATCCTGGCTGGAATTGCTCCAGCCAGTCTCCGACGGGATGCGGCTATGCTAAGCCCTGGCAAGAAAAGCCCAGAAGTACGACTGGCACATATTGCACAAAGCCACAACAACACCGGCACCACCAGGCAGGCTCAAGTCTCGCCATCCCTACAACGAGGCAGCTCAAGAGATTCTACAGTCGATTCCTGAGGACTTGCCCAGAGACGCCTGGCTGGCATCATCCTGGAAACAGTCGTGGGAGACGGCCGGGCCCTCCCGGATCCAACAATACATCCGGGACCCAGCAGGTGGCGTAAAAGGAGAAGACATGCCACGCCATCTATGGACCTCGCTGAACCGTCTGCGCTGTGGCGTGAAGCGCTTCAAGTCATCTATGAAGAAGTGGGGCCTGTCGGACAGTGCGGCATGCGAGTGTGGCGAGCCTGAACAGACTGCCGAGCACATCATCACAGACTGCCCCCTATACAGCCCACCCTCAGAAGCTGGCCTTTTTGACTTAGGACCGGAGACGAGGGCATGGCTGTATGACACTGAGTTGGCCATCTGATGATACACGAAAGAAGAAGAAGAAGTCTTAAACTAAGTAGTAGTAGTAGTTCAGATTTTTTTTAACTTAAGTTGTATGAAATACTTGCAATTAATATGGTGGTGGCAACTGTATTAATTGATTGCCAGAGTCCCGTGGTGGGAGTTCTGCTCTGGTTTTGGTGAAATATTAAGTACGTAGTTCCGGTCATTTTGTGGAGGGCACTGGGGCCACGCAGTAAAAGTAAATTAATTCACAAAACCGATTTGTATCATTGACCTATTTCTAAAATATTAGTGCAACTTTCGTTAATTTTTTACCCCTCTATTACACAGAACTATGTTTTTTGTGTCCATATCACTACGCCCAAAAATAGTTCCATGTGATAGAGGGGTCAAAGTTGAACGAAAGTTGCACGAATATTTTAGAAATAGCCTAGGTCAACAATACAAATGACTTTAGTTTTGTGGATTAATTTACTTTTAATGCGTGGCCCCCTGTGCCCCCCACAAAATGACCGGAACTAATATTCACCAAAACCAGAGCAGAACTCCCACCACGGGACTCGGGCAATCAATTAATTGCGCAACCACTATTTAAATGGCAAGAATTTCATACAACTTAAGTTAAAAAATTGTGAACTATCCCTTTAACTGTCTTGACAGTCTGGGTGGGTATTACAACCCAGTCTAGGGCAACCTTGGGTCGCAACCTTAAAATGGACTCCCTCCTACCCAGTTCCCCATTCAGTCAGGCCACACATGGTTAAAATCCTATGGCTGTAGGATTTATTAATATAAAATGCAGTGCAGTGTACAATACCTCAGGGTGGGGACCATAGTTTCCAAATAACAACAACAATCATCATAGAGCTCCGAAGTCTGACGTCACTTTCAGTAGAGGGTGTCAATCTCCAGGTTCATGTATTTGTTTTTTGCATTGAGATCCCCAAACGGCGATTTTAGGTCGCTTCATATAAGAACTGTGTTTGAAAAATAAACCGACCACCTCGGCGTTTCTGTCAGGGGAGTGGCTGTGCGTCGTTAATGATGTCCATTCATATTTGATACAGCCAGTTTCTAGAGAAAATGGAATTAATGTGACCGCAAAAGCCTTGAAACTACATATGAATGCAATGTCGCTGAGCATATACGTCACGCCCAGCTGTCAACATATTGCGTTCCTGAGATTCCTCGTTGACGTAAGCTCAGCTGGTGGTGACTCGACTCGTACTAACCACGATACATTATATATCAATAAAATAAAAATAAAAAAAACGTAATTAACGTTCAGTTTCTGTTGTGCGACGGGCTGCGGGCAGAAGCAGCCTACCCGGAAATGTAGTCTCTGGGTTGTTTGGCTCGTTTCTAACGCTTTTTGTTACTCTTTGGGTATATTTGTACATTTCCACCTTCAGTCGATGCTTCATATCCATATGAGTGAAAAGGCCCGGGTGATCGGTTTATTTTTCAAACACAGTTCTTATATGAGGCGATCTAAAATCCCCCTATGGAGAGTACAATGCTTATAAAAACATACATGAACCATGGCGCTCACTGCCCTCTACTGGTAGTAGAGGGCAGTGACGTCAGGACTTCGGTGCTCTATAACATACTCTTAACTAGCCAAAAGGAAACCAAAATACAAATATCTGACCTAACAAAAACAAACAAACAAATGACAAAAGAAGAGGTCCCCCACCCCTACATTACCCATTACATTACATTACATTACATTTATCACGAAGCTAAAAACTGAACAAAGTGCTGGTGCTGGTGCTTAGGACTTGGCTAGAAGGAAGACATCTGACGACCTGAAAGTAGGCAGCTTTATACTCCAGACCAGAAAGCCACGAGCCAATCACCTGTGAGGTTCCACCACTCAGCCAGTCACACTCAGCAACCACTCATTCACCATTCACACAAGCTGGTAATCACTCAGTCACTCACTCAATCAGTCACACCCACACACACACACCAAGAGGGAAAAAGACAGAGCAACACAGGAATATACACAATATGACCCACAGGGCCATAACAGTGGGTCAGTGAAGCGTCCCCGTTTTTACTACCCACTTTCGCACCAGTGAGGGGTGGGAGGGGCTAGCCCACACCGGGCCCGCAGCAGTCAGCACAGAAGTCAAGGCAGACGGCTGTGTGGGACATGAAGCACAACGGAGCTGAGAAACAACACAAATAAAAACTTCGGCAAAAACAGAAGCCCAACACGAGGATAAAGGAAACATTCAGTCCAAATGTCCAGTTTGCTAATTCACAACTACTACTAGCCTACTTTGGTGTTGAAACTTTGAATTTCTCGTAAATGTATGCTATGTGGTTATTATCTGTCGAGGTTAAACCTTACATAGGCTATACTAGCCTACTAAATTGGACAATATATGTAAAATAATATAGCCTTTCCATAGGAGTATTTTTTTTGTATTTGTCCAAGAAGAATACAGCCAGTAGCATATTTGAAATAACTAAAACATAACTCATTTACCTCAGAGAATGTTTTCATTCTGGATAAAATCATAAAAATGGTATATGGTCTAATCTAATGGAATAAATGGATGATCAGATGCAGGAGTTTTCACAACTCATCTAACTGTAACTAGGGCCGTACATTAGGCACTAGAGGGGCCACCCGAAGGCCAACACACTTTACCCCACAGTCTTCTAGCATGGCGGATGGTGCGCATGGACCAGATAGCAACACGGTAACACCTCTTTACAATGACATATCAGTAGGAAACCTCCCCCGTGTCATTTGTCAGCAAGCAGAGCAGCAAATGGAATACATGCCGTCATGCCATATAAAGGTGAGATGGAGAGAATGGCTCAGTAGTCAAAGTTGACAAGTTGATCCTATACCAAAAATTAACCACATGCACACACATTTGCAGTGGTGGAAAAAGTACTCACATTTTGTACTTTAAAATGATAAATTCTGCGATATATAAATACTCTGGTAAAAGTCCGGAATTAAAAATTTACTTAAGTAAAAGTACTACAATATATTTGTATCAAAATGTACTTAATGCTTATAAAAAAGAAAAGAAGAAGTGCTTCGTGGGTCCTTTGTGTAGAATAACTGGTGCTCTTTGGAGAGGGTTTCAAATAATACAGCACACGAGTTCTTTAAAAGTTCTATACCTTGAATGAGTCCAAATCAATGTGGAAGGAGGTAAGAGGTGGCGAACTATAAAGAGGGTCCAAGACAGCTCTGTAAAGTTGAAGTAGAAAAATCCTTTATTTCATGAAGATTAAAAACAAGGGTTAAAAAACGACCAAGACGTTTCGGCCTGCTTGGGCCTTCATCAGGGTCAACTGTACTTAATGCTTGTTCTTATAACTTTAGTCATTTCAAACATTATTACTTGGAGAGACTGTTAAAACTGTCTTAAATACATGACGCATGTCATAATACTAATATTGATAAGAGAAGTGGGAGGAGTTTCTACAACAAGAACAAACTGCTTTTAATTAAAATGCTAATTATATACAAGCACACATACCGGATGAACCAAGTTTATATTCAAACTTCATTCAAACTTCATAACAAACTGAAGCTACTGCACGTTTATTCTAAAATATATATTAAAAAAAAAAAACTTCACATAGCCTACTTTAAAAAATATGCAAATATAAACACTTATTTGACCAAAGTAAAGAAAGATATATACTGATAAAAAATGCCATCATTATCTTCAATTCTTCATACAACAAAACACGAAAACAGCTCATCGACAAGCTTAAAATGTGTAGATACGCGACCCCATGTGAGCTTGTAGATCACCTATTTTCCCTATTTACAAAGGATTTTAAAGTTATATAAATGTTTAGAAACATTGCAGTGATGAAAATAGGTTTTCAATGTAATGGGTCCTCTATAGGCCCAGGTGTGCATGGTCTTTTAGATGGGTCCATCCCAGGGACATTTTATGAGTCCCACTTTACTGACGTTAGAGTACAGTACTGAGTACAGTGTTGCATCCCAGTTCCCCCGGAGGGTGACATGATTGTGTCCTTTCTCAATTTAGTGAGTCTAAAGCCCAAACCACACCAAAGGGTCAGCATGCAACTCCTTGGGTCCAAATGGTTGCAAGGAGTTGCATGGTGACCATTTGGTGTGGTTTGGGACATTGAATTCCATGCGTTGAATCACTTGGGACCAGGCCTGGAATTTCATCATTTTAGGGGCAAGGCCACTTGGCCTTTATTGTGGTCAACTTTTTGAGGGCACAAGGCCAAGTGCCAGGGCATGAAGGCCATCAATTAAAACAATGATTTTAAGTCCCCGGTCATCATTATTTTAGCTTAAAGGTTAAGGATGATTACATTTTTTTTAATTTAAAGGTGAACATTGGTTCAGAACAGTGCTTCTTAAATAAATAATCACAGCTTTAAATAACAAAATACAAGTAGCTACTGTAAAATATTGTAAACATGTCTGTAACATGGGGTCCCAGTGCAGAGATGAAAATCATAATGAAATGGGCTAGGACCCTGTCACCCTAGGCTAATTCATATACATTTAATTTGGGGGTCCTTGAAATTAAAATGGCTGAGGATCACTGGATTAAACTGAGTTAATTCACAGAAAATACAATGACAGACAGCCTACATTCATTTTTATAGCCCTGTTTCTGTTCTGCCTTGTTTGTTTTTGTTCTGCTATATTGTCACAACTGTGTGATATGTTCCTTGTTTTTAATTTTCTTCTATTGTTTATAGTGGTGCAAATTGTTCAGCACCTTCTAACTTTGTTTCGAAAGGTGCTTTATAAATAACATTTACTTACATAACTTTTGAATGCGGGCTTGGTTTAGAAAAGCCTATAGGCTATTTTGTGCTAAAGTAATATATTGAATAACATGTACATGTAGATTTTAAGGCTAGACTGGCATATGGCATTGTGGGGCTGCAGGACTGAGGACTCTGGAGATAAGTCAAGTGTAAAAAGCATTTGTACAATTGTGTGCTTATATGAACATTTACCACGTTATGTCCGCATTGATGAATGATTATTAAGCGAGCGACGCGTGGTGTACAGTGAGCGCACTCTGGTGCTTGGCTACTAGCGTTTGGCTAGCGATATTAGCCGTGGCCAGCGTTGGCTGTTTAAACAATTTACTCTGTCAACTAACGTAGCAGACGATAGCGTGGTAAATGGTGGAGTCCTGCAGTCTATGCTGTTGTTTTGTGAGTTTATATCCATGAAGACGAGTCACGTTGGTCTTAACACACAGGCTCTGTGTGATAATAATCCTGAAGCACCGCACCAGCCGGGCCGACCCGGCCGAGTGTCAAGTGAGTGAGAGCTGTCAGTGCGTGTATGCGTGCATGGAGCGGAGGAGGAGGGAGGAGGCAAAGTAACGCAAAAGAATCAAACCACTTGGCAAATGGCAACACAACTACAATACAGACAATACAAGTCTGCGCGAGACGTTTGGGGAAGGTTACTGTAATGACTGGAAAAACGGTAAAATGAACTGCTGTGGGCACCGGTCGGGGCACATGGGCACCGCGGCCACTGTGGCCGTCTGGGCATATAATTTTTCGAGGGGCACACGGCCAAAGAGAGGGGCAACGACGGCCATGGCCGCCGTGGCCGTCGTGAAATTCCTGCCCTGCTTGGGACAACGTGGAACGACGCGCGTCAACGTGCACCACTGGGATGACCGCTGGGACAACGCTAAAACCGTCTCCGTCTCGACCCTTTGGTGTGGTCAGGGCTTTAGGATGCAGGCTATTTGCATCACTGCATTGCTTAAAATAGAGACTAATGTAGGGTTGGTGTGGTTAAAATATTTAAATAAAACACATGTCTGTAAAAATTCAGCAAACAATGTAAGAAAAACATAATTATAAACACATTATACTTCATTAACATTTTGGAGGCAGTACAGTAACAAAACTATGCTATAAGGATGACGCAAAAATCCCCCGCGGGCTTGTTTCCATTGTGGTGCGCATTACACTCAATTCATCATCATGACATACAATACACCATACATTTCATATCAGCAACAACTCTAAGAGCAATATAGATATATTTACGTGTGTGTGTGTGTGTGTGTGTGTGTGTGTGTGTGTGTGTGTGTGTGTGCGTTTGCGCGTGCGTGCGTGCGTGCGTGCATTTTGATTTCACATGCAAATTGGTTGTGTGCATGTTGTGCCTATGTGTGTCCAATTGCCCATGTGATGGTTCTTTAATTTGGTTACATGCTTAAATGTTACCCTGTATACCTACATACAGTACAGTATACATACATAATTATTTTGCCTGTACTATCCACAACCCATATGAGTTTTATTATGGTCATTTGGGTCCAGGCTGCTTTACATATTTTTCTAAGAATTGGAGTTTGGAAGCACTTGTTTTTCATTTCATTCTTCTTTTGCATTATGTGCAAATTCAAAACTCAGGTACTTAGGGCTGTTGAGTGATATCCAACGAGCACTCCCAAACTCTGACACTTAGAAAAAAATAACCTGCACAGAATTTCTTGACAGGAAGTAGCTCATAACATATCTACGTGGATTGTTATGAGACAAAAGCTTTACAGATTAAAAGAGGATAATTCAAGCTTTCCATACAGCTGCAATGTTGGTGAGTTAGACGTTGTTTAATACAATTAGAAAGGACTTTTCTGTTTGGATGAATGGGCTGTCAATGGGATCGTTGCACCTAGGTAACACCTTGCTGGCAAGATGGCAGCGGTGTGCATAAGGTCAATAACGCCCGAGTGAACCGGGTATATTCAACGTGCGACACCGTCATGTAATGAATAGGCTGATCTAGGATCAGATATAACTGATATGTTATAGGCAGCAGGCTCGTATTAAACTTTACATATAATTTTAGTGGTTGTAAATGTAAACTATGTATTGCAATGTTATGTTATCCAAATGATAATAATATTTTGATCCTATTTAACGGTCAATTAAAAATATCCTGGGTCAATGGTGGATATCGGCTAACGTAAACCTTGGTGCAGATCCATGTGTCTTTATCCACGTGTGGTGTTGGCTTTGGTGTTCCTACACGGCTGTATCTGATGAAATGAAACAGAGTTACAGTCACATTTTAAAACAGGACACTGTGTCATAAAACATGCAGTATATAAAACACAGTCTGTGTTTCCCTAAAAGGAATGTGAACAACTGTATTATTCACATCGTTCAGTTTTGTGATTATCATTCACAGTGGTGTCATGCTCCTAGAACGCAGTACCACGCCGTGGTACCAGTAATCTTTTGACGTGCACGCGCAGGGACGGAACGAAACGGTGCACGTGCGTGCACGCTATAACGTGTCCCCCTAGATTCAAGAGAAGTCCCCACCAAGACGCACCAAGTACCCAGTGGTCTATGTTTACTGGCGCCCCGCTCCCCCCTATTTTCAACACTGTGTCAAGTACCGTGCCGAATTCAAATGGCTACTACCGGTACTTTGCATAACAACAGCTTTAACTGTGTACGTAGCCTATACAGTAAGCATGCACACTTGACTTACAGCAGTAGGCTATGGCTCCAGTAGGCTACTGCTGCTGTGTGGTGTTCTCCTCCACCAAAGATTCATTCGTCCAAAGCAAACTTTTTAGTTTCGCTAGTGTGCAGTAAAGATGTCTGTCTGACTATTTTAAGTCTACTTTAGTGTGTGTCTAAAACTCATACACTATTTAACAATAGGCTTAGGCTATGCAGCTGTTCTGTGTGCATGCCGCGATGCACACGTGCGTGCACGTGCGTGTGTGTGCGTGCGCGTGACGTTCCGTGGTATCAGGAAAAAAATCACCATGACACCACTGATCATTCATTAAGTTCTCAACAAGAACCTCTGCTCACTGGAGTGGAAATACACTCTTATGCTGCGTTCACAGCATTATTAGGCTCAAAATATGATTGCTTCTGGACTCTGATGCTACTAATCAGTGTTGTAATGTTTGTACAAACAGTATGGAATGAGAGTACAGTCTGCTGAATTAAAATCAGGTGATTGAATCTATAAAATATAGACGTGTATACTTTAGGCTGCGTACACACCTAAAGAACAAATGTTTGGTCCGTGTGCGATGCCTGATTGCTATTTGATTGCTGCTCCAATTCATTTTCAATGGGAGTCACGTCGTTTGATCGGACAAACCTGTCCGATGTGGGGGCGGAGGGCACAACAAACACATCGGACACCTTGTAGTCAAAACAGCCAACGAACAGGGTGGGACTTCAGATCGGACAGAAGGGTGGTTTTTAACCGCCAACTAATAGGAGAGAACTTCCGTTCTTGACAGCACTGGGTGGAGTTTAGGCTGTAGTCTTCTGAGTTACGTGACACAGACTATTATATCGCTTGTTTGTATGTCTTCTTTTGGCTACGGCCGTGCGTAACTTGGAGAGTCCAAGTTGCGCACGGCTGTCTCCAGTGAGTGAGTCAGTCTGGTACTAAGTTCTATTCTATATACAGAAATACAGGACGATAGCCAAAATAGCCGTCAGGCCTCGGCAGTTGTGAGGCTGCATTAATAATTAGTTCTAAAAGCATGTCTTTTTTACGGGGATCACTATTGATTTTAATAGTAGACGCGGCATATATGTCTATGAGTAGCCTAGAGTAGAAATGTAATGGCAGCGTACGAGGTTCACATGCGCAAATATAACAGATGTACAAGTTATCGACACGAATGGTACTTACGGTATGGTACACGATGTAAGCTTGTAGATCTGTTTATTTTAAGCATGCGCCACCGCCACCACGCAAAGTTATGACGCGCGCACATGTGGGGGGAGAGACCCGATATATTTTATAGCTCTTATGGGAGAGACGCAGACAGAGAAATATTTAAAATCATCCTGTCTCGCTCTAGCGCACGGCCGCACGCATAAAGAGCCAATGGAGCAAATGTTAAATAAGCTACACAGGTGGTCCTAAATGATTAATTGATTACATCACTATAGCAAAAGACGTGATATAGGTCAACTGCAGCGGAGCTGTTCTGACTTGAAGCTTAACTGACCAGCACGGCTTCAAGTTTAAACCACAAGACATGGAAATGCCCGTCGATTTGATGCGCAGAAATAACATAGGCCTATATCGAATCAGGTTAAGGTGCATGGTGCACACATGGAAGAAAAGTCCCTTTTATCGGGATTCGGGGATACTTTGTTGTAGGCTATACGTCTCCGGTGAATTGTATGCACCAGCAGCAAGCGTCGGACCATAGTATGCCTCCCAGCACATTATTGTTCAAACACCTGCTCCTCTGTTCATCTTATTTGGCTAATAAAATAATTATTAAGAATTAATGCAATTTCAAGTTGTTGCTGCAATCATGATTCATGTTGCTGTTCTCTTCTCTGTGTGACTGAAGGTTGCGCCCAAATATTGTAGACAGTGATTTTTCCCGCACCCCCTCATGTTATTTTTCCCTCCGTCGTAAAATGACCTCTTTTCTTTTTTTCACCATTTGGTTCGCTTAACATGTCCACGTGTCATTTGTTTACATATTTGGTACGCTTTACAAAGTCCAGTGTGAACACCAAACGGACAAAAATCTAAATGCAAATATTTGGTCCTTGGTCCTTGATCCGGACCTTCTAAGTGAACTTTGAGTGTGAAAAACGGCCTCGACAAACTACCGCTAGCTGCTGCTGCAGTCAAGAAAACTACACTGAACATATGTGCATCTATTTCCGCGTATGTAGCACCGCCCAAATCGCGCAAAGCATTGTGGGACATGGAGGCATCAAATCATAAAAATGTAATCAGTGGTCGGTCGGACAGATCTGTGTGTCCGAAAGGTGTGTACGAAGCCTACTTTACCATTCTCATAGTCATCAGGGTGGTTGATTACTCCATAGTCACTTGTGTCACCTGAAGGGAAACAAAATGAGTCTTAATGTGATGTTTATAATTGTTATTTCAATAATGGTCCCTGGAACAAGACATGTTCAGATAGCGTGGTCCACGGCCAAATACATATCATTTTGGGGGGTCCTTGACACAAATAACTACTGGTTTAGAATGCATTTTGTAGAAATGGCCTCAGGTCTTAATGAGTTAATGGGTTGATTAACATGATTGGTTCAAAGACTGACCGTACTGCAGCGGGCAGTATAGGTCATCATCTGGATCTCCTCTTTGATTGGTCGCCTGGTCGACTGTAGCTGAGGCCTGATTGGTTCCCTGAGACTCAATGACTCTGTTAATTAAAATATAAATGTATCAGTGATGCAGAATAAACCAAGATGTAATCCACTGCTGTCATGATGATGAATATACAGAGATCAATACTGTACCTACAGTACCTGACATAAGCTGGATCTGTGAATTAAAAACAATATACATTATAACATCAATATCTGAACCAAATACAAACATAATCTGGGTCATTTCATACTCATTTCATTTACTTTGGATATTCAAAAAATAGCAGATCTGCAAGCTCACAGCACGTCACTTCGTACCGCACTATGAGCTTGTAGATCTGCAAAAAAAATAAAATTGTGAACATTTTGTGCAAATCACAGGCACAAAACACATTTCTAACACATCCAATGAATCTGAACCTTAAAATGAATTGACTCTCCTAACATGAATGTTCCACAATGACACCAAATGAAACCAGATTTTAAATCATTGGATTGGACGTTTAAAAAAGTGCATACTGTACCATTTTCATAGTCATCATCATGTTGGTTTATCTGAGACTCAATGACTCTGTAATTAAAATATAAATATGTATCAGTGATGAAGAATAAACCAAGATGTAATCCACTGCTGTCATGATGATGAATATACAGAGATCAATACTGTACCTACCTGACATAAGCTGGATCTGTGGATTAAAAACAATACATTATAACATCAATAGTTGAAACAACTGAAAACATGCAGCAACAATTGTTTAGTCTGTTTCTTCCTTCATACTTTGGCTATTCAAAAACTAGCAGATCATGTCATGTCTGAACTTGAAAACTATCCTAATGAATGTTCCACAATATAACACTAAATGAAAGCAGATTTAAATCATTGGATTGGACGTTTATCACCCCATAGACGCTTGTGTCGCCTAAAAGTAAATAACATGCTTTAATTTAGTTATTTCAGCATTGGTTTCTATTTTAGTTAATTATGAGGAATAAACAAACACAATTGAACTTCCCAAAAGGACTTTAAAATGTCTAAAGAGTGAAGATGTATTTTATTTGAAATTAGACATTAATTGATATTCAAAGTAGAACCATATTTATCAGCAGTAATGGAGTATAAACAAAGATGTAATCTATTACTGCGGTCATGTTGATGAGTAGACAGTGTAATACTTAGTAGTACTCACCTGACACCACATGGACCTGTAAATGAAAAACAATAACACAAGTATTTAAACCTAATTATCATATCATGATGGTTGCTCAGTGATTGTAATCTAGATGTAATCCATGGAATGAAATCTAGAGGTAGTCCATCTAATGCAGGGCAGTGATGTCAATAGGTTTTCAATGTAATGGGTCCCAGAACCCAGGGGTGGTCTTTTAGATGGGTCCCAGAATCCAGGGGTGGTCTTTTAGATGGGTCCCAGGACCCAGGGGTGGTCTTTTAGATGGGTCCCAGGACCCAGGGGTGGTCTTTTAGATGGGTCCCAGAACCCAGGGGTGGTCTTTTAGATGGGTCCCAGAACCCAGGGGTGGTCTTTTAGATGGGTCCCAGGGATGTTTTATGAGTCCCACTTTAACAACATTAGGAGTCATATTTTGTCATGTTTACAAATTGCAGCATTTGAATCCCATTTCATTTTTATATGATTATAATTAAATTCATGTAGAAAATGTATCTGAAAGAAAGAAATACAATTCCAAATTTGGCAACTTTAATATTTGCAAAGATGTATGCAAACAGTGAAAAGTAGGCCTATATAAAGTACAAGTATATAAAGTAAATTAAATAGCTCTAAAATAAATAAAGTAAAAATACAATAAGTAAGGGTTGTTTACGGTGCATTCACCCAACCTCCTCATCCACCCATTCCTCCCAGTCGTTCACAACGACCGGTGGGACACGACCACGTCACCACCCGGCGACTGGCTCTAGTATACTAACGATAGGGTCCCTAACCCTGGGGTGGTCAAGTTTTATCCTTTATTGTCTCCACCAGGCCGAAGGCATGGGGAGAGAGTATGTTTTGCACTCCGTCCGTGTGTGTGTGTGTGTGTGTGTGTCCGTCCGTCCTTCTGTCCGTCCGTTACCAGCTAATCTCCGGCACCGTTAACCCGGTCGATGCCAAACTTTGCACACACACTCCCTGGATGCCAACGATGAACCTCTGCCCCACATTTTCCAGAACGGCCTGTTATAGCGCCACCATGAGGCAGCTTTTCACATTTTTTACCTAAAACTGCACCGATCTGCGTGAAACGTTGCATGCACACTCCCTAGAGGCCAAGGACAAACCTTTGACCTGCATTTTCCGCATCTGCCTTTTATAGCGCCACCAGGAGGCCGACTTTTGTAAAACACATTTTGATATTACTCCTCCAGATTCTGTCCAAAAATCTCACAAATCGTTACACAGTATCTCTATGGTCATGTGCTCAAGTCGGATCTGTCGTGAAATCTTTCACACATTTTCTTACTAGGCTGAGGAATATATCCCACCCTTTTCACATTGGCCTGTTATAGCGCCACCAACAGGTTAAAAATTGTTGCAAAAAACAAACAAACAAAAAAACATGTTTATATTACTCCTAAACATTTTGCCAAACATCTCACACAGTCCTATCCTCATGGTGGAGACCTGTGCCCAGAAGGGAACTTTTTCTAGTTATTTCTGTGTTTGCTTGTTTTGCATTCATTGTTTATTTTGTTGAGTTAGCCACCACCAGTATCATAAGCCGAGCTATTTCTCCATAGGACTTTAGAGTACTGCTTTTATATTGCCCTTAAGAAGCAGTGGCCTATATGTATTATATAGAGTGCTGCTACTCATGATGATATTAACCCATTTTATCCTGTTGCTGCATCTACTCTTATTCTGCTGATTTGAAATATCTTAATATTGACTTCATAATAATGAATTGATGTTGGTTAATCACATAATTGCTGCTGCTATTGAGTTTAATAAAAACCTTTTGTAATTTTGTTACACACGTCTCTGCCTGCCTTCATCAATGTAAAACGAATCTGTGTTGGGGAGTCATTAAGTGTTCCGGGTGTTCAGTGTTATATGTTAATAAATATCTCCTGGGGCGCAATTCCCCAGGTGGCGTAGTACATGGGTTCTCAACCCGTGGGTCGCGACCCCTCGGGGGGTCGCCAAATTATTTTGGGGGGTCCCCAAAATATTTTCAAAAAAAAAAAAAGTTCATAGCGCGCCACTCGGTGGCGCGCTATGAACTACAAGCTTTGAGCTTGTAGATCTGCTATTTTTCAATAGCTAAATTATAACAATGCTTAAAACATCAAAAGGGGTTCCCGCCCAAAATGGTTTAAGGTTATTGTAGCAGTCAATTTATATTGGGGGTCGGGGGTCCCGAGACATTGCCAAAGCATTTCCGGGGGTCCCCGGCCAAAAACATTGAGAACCCCTGGCGTAGTAGGCTATAGGTCAATCCTTATCACCCCGTCACACTAACATGCTGTCTTCATCAGTATAGCTGTCAAACCCACAGCTGCTATAGTTCATTTCCAAAGTGATCAAGCTGACCATTTAATTGCACAAAATAATTTGATCATTATCTATAGCTGCTATAGATAATGATAAAAAGGTGAGTATGTGAATACCAATGATAGTACCAATGATATTTCAGGATATTGTTTACTAATGAATTACATTGTTTCGGTACTTTGGTGTTTAAACTTTAGCATTCCTACTTCATCTATAGTGTAAACTCTAAACAACTATCCTCTCTCTCTCTCTCTCTCTCTCTCTCTCAATTTAAATAAAGGTGAAGTGAAACAAAAATGCACTAAACCGCGGCGAGACAGAAAACCGGTGAATTATCCAGATACCGTGTAGCTACTGTAGGGCTTAAAGGGGATGTAGTTGTGTTCATGACTTGTGTTTGTGGTGGTTTCCTGCCTCTCTTTTGGAATGCAAAAGAGAACAGAAAAGCAACAAAATTAATAAAGCATGACGTGTATTAGACAAAGTGATGAAGTGAAATGATCACTTGTACGAACAATGTAGGTTCATATAAATAGAAACATGGGGTATGTAGGATTGGTGGACTGAAGTTGAGTGTAATGTTATATATATATACAGTATAAGTGCAGTGGCATTAGCAACAGTATTTGGGTAGAGGAAGTGACGCAGGAGACATTTTAGACTATATATGACATTTATATAACCAGTTTAATGACCAGATCTGTGTAGAAAGAACATCTGAACAGTAGTTAAAGTATGAAGGAAACAATGTGTTGTCAGAGCACATCTGCAGGAAGCAGTAACATAGTGCAGGGTTTCTCTAAGTGGCTGCCGTGGCACCCTAGGGTGACCAATCAGAGCCCACTGGAATCTGTTTGTAAACGCCCCTTAGAAATAAACCTTCCACACCGAAGTTCTATGCATTAGTCCAGGGGTGGGCAACTTTGACGATGGAGAGAGCCACTATATTTCCACACTCACTCCAGAGGGCCGCATTGCATATTACTGTCGTAGCAACTTTTGAGCTTGTAGATCAGCTATTTTTGCTATATTTGAATTGAAATACTGAATTATTTTTTGCTTTTATTTTATCAGAATCCTGAAAAGTAACCTTTTTATTGATTTTCAAATGGATTTAGTTTTAGTTATTATAACGTTATGAACTAAATACAAATTGTACACAAAAAGACAATACTACTAATACTAGTTGTTAAGGGTCATTTAATACTAGTCATTAAGTATAATTAAAGCAGGTCATGTTTGCATGTTTGGAATTGCAACAGCTGAAATCAATAGTATTCTGATATTAACCTGCGGGCCGCACTAAGTGAAGGTGGGGGCCGCATGTGGCCCCCGGGCCGCCAGTTGCCCACCCCTGCAAAGTTGTTATGCTCAGTAGATCAAAGGGCGACCAAAAGTTCACCTTTCCCTCTTTCTATTTGGCAGGTGAAGTATTAGAGGTTGTAAAAAAGTTTAAATACTTGGGGCACATAATCAGGGAAGATCTATATGTGATGATGATGATGATGTGCAGCGCCAGTGCTGTAAGCTATATGGGCAAGCCAACATGCTGGCACAAAAGTTTCATATGTGTGTGTACAATGTTAAAATAGCACTTTTTAAAAACTACTCCACTCCACTATATACAGCTCACTTGTGGTGCCGATATAGCAATGCGAAAATGAAAAAAACTTCAGGTGGCGTATCATGATGCTTTTACAATCTTCCTGAAACTCCCAAGATGGACCAGTGCAAGTGAAATGTTTGTGACTAGTAATGTACCCACCTTTCATGCTGAACTGACAAATTTCAGATTTATGTGTAGACTGAAGGAATCAAATAATGTATTAATTATGGCCTTAACAGGGATCACACAGAGTGATACAATCTTTTCCTCATGTTTCTGGAAACACTGGAGGCAATGTTTATATGTTTCAATTCGACTGTCTGGAGTGAAAATAGTCTTTTTTTTTTACTGTGTCTTGTTTTTCCCTGTTTGTATATGGACCCATTGTGTGTGTCTGAAATAAAGTTTTCAATCAATATTTCTATATTACAGTATTGGTTCTTTTACTAAAGTAAGAAATGTGAGTACTATTTCCACCACTGGCTTTAGAGCACCAATTATATGAAGATAATGTTGAAAATGGGTGTAGATAATGAACTCAGAACCTAATCAGTAGGATTGTATTAGTATCCTATCTGCTCAATGTCGTGCATCCCCATTTCAATAAAAGGAGAGATCACACCAATAATGAATAAGCGAATGTTTATTGGAAGGATTATTTTGGCAGCAATTTCGCAAGCAAAATGGCAAACGTTTTATAGCAGAAGATTGTGGCGAAAAGAGAATGAAGTGTCAGAGGCAGTGATATTTAAAGGCAGAGTCAAATCACCTGATTGGCTGCTGCAAAGTGCTTGGATTTGCGAACGGATTTTGACAGTGTGGGAACAGAAACGACGAGCTATATGATAGTGCTGAAAGGCCGAATGAAAGCGTTGGTTTAGATCTTCCTTATTGAGCCTTCGCTAAAAGCTACATATCGAGATGGAGTCCCAGTCGGTCTGCAGCAGTGGGCCGCAACTTTTACATGCCGTGACCCTTCCAGACTAATCATAATTATGTGAACTGGGGACCCTCCAAAATAATCATATTTGAACTGGGAACCCCCCAAAATAATCATATTTGAACTGGGGACCCTCCAAAATAATCATATTTGAACTGGGAACCTCCCGAAATAATCATATTTGAACTGGGGACCCTCCAAAATAATCATATTTGAACAGGGGACCCTCCAAAATAATCATATTTGAACTTGGGACCCCCAAAAATAATCATATTTGAACTGGGGGGGGACCCCCCAAGAAAATCATATTTGAACTGGGGACCCCAAGTCAAAAGTCAAAGTCAAAATCGTACGATTTGTCACACACGTTACCACAGTAAAATTTGTTCTCCGCATTTGACCCATCTCTTGGAGCGCTGAGCTGCAGCCAAGGAGCGGTGAGCTGCAGCCGTGCCGCGCTCGGGAATCATTTGATTAGTTGATTTGACCCCCCAATCTAACCCTTTGATGCTGAGTGCCAAGCAGGGAGGCATTGGGTCCCATCTTTGGTATGACCCGGCCGGGGATCAAACCCCGAACTCCCAGTTTCAGGGCGGACACTCTAACCACAAGGCCACTGTCTGGTTTTAACTGGCGACCCTCCAAAATAATCACATTTGAACTGGGGACCCCCCAAAATAATCACATTTGAACTGGAGACGAATTTGAAGTTCTCGAGTTACGTGGATTACAGACATACAATACGTCGTACTTACCGGTATTTTATGCATTCTTTGTAAGATAAGGAGTCATGTTGTTAGAGGGTGGTCTTTAGAGGAGACTCACATGGCATGCTAATACAAACCAGTAACAATTAGAGTAAATCGACGATCAAAATGCTGATTAAAGACTATTAAAGGGTCACTTCACACCTTTTGCAACCAGATCTTACTTTCCTGGTGTTCCTCACTTCCTGCTGTACAAAACAAAAACTTAATCCTATTCTTTTACTCATGTATCTATCATAATAATGAATGAATTGGCGACAGCACTACCGCTGCGCCATCTAGTGGTGATTCCAAATATTTGAGGAGTTTCGCCTCTTTATATAGAATCTCTTTGGTCTTACTGAGACGACATGAAAACTTTCCTATTTCGGAAGGCCTTTACGTGTTGAACTGTTAAACTTTTTTTTTTTTAACCTTCTATGATTGATTATATGTTTTTAACCATGCTGTAGCACTCTGGGATTCATTGTGAATCAAAATAAATACAAATAAAATTCATTATTATTATTATTACATGTAGACCAGGAAGTAAGTGAGCCCAGTGTCCATGACATCATGGACACTTTGATTAAAAAAAAACAGGAAAGTTATTCTCGTCTCCCAAACATCATGGTTGCAAAAGGGGTGAAGTGTCCCTTTTAATGCTTTGTACAACACCATGAAGTCCCTTGTGGTCCATTTTGAAAAGCTTTTGCACCCCTCTGTGGAGAATCAATGCTACTACATGGAACAGTGTTACCATGTCAAATGAAATCACACCCATTCACATTGCTTAACATGTTGGTTAACAATAGCTGTTTAAAAGTACATTTATACTTTCAGTACAATTTTGAGATATGTGTACTTTACTTGAGTATTTCCAATTTCCAATACTTTTATTTCTGGTCCACTACATCTCTATTCTACTGGAAATTCCATGAACCCAGAAATGGTGATTAATGTAAACTTTTATGATAGAAATGTTATCTATAGGCCTAATGGATGCAATTCAGCTTGGTTGCTAAAAGTTTGAGCAATTTGAGTTATTAGTATAATATGTGACCATACCATTAATGGTATGGTCACATATTATGCTAATAATATGTGACATATTATGCTAATAATATGTGACATATTATGCTAATAATATGTGACATATTATGCTAACCAAGCTTAATCTCATCTGCTAAGCCTATAGATGACATTTGAATCCTAAAAGTTTACATTAAACAACATGTCTGGGTCTAACATGGGACCTATGGGGGCTTCCAGTAGACTACTCGGATCCAAATATTGTACTTTTACTCCACTTCATTTATTTGAAAACTTTAGTTACTAGTTAGTAGATTTGAATTATTATTACAAAACATACATTAACCACTTCGGCTATTTTTGGCTATTTTCAAAATACTTTTATACATTTAAAAACTTGAAATGAGACATTCTGCATAATTAGTATTTTTAATTTAGTACATTTGATGCCAATACTGTTGTACTTTTACTCAAGTACATTCTGAATTCCTGACCTGTATTGGTACTTTTGGCGAGACATGGCAGGTGAAATCATGACTTTTCAAAATAAAATGTTTTACTATTTTGCTTCCTAAACATGTTTTCTTTCAAACAAAAGCAAAATAAACGGCCCAGGCGGTGGCGTAACCGTCTGGGCACCCGACTGGTAATCCAGTCGCAATGTGCCGCGGGTTCGACTCCCGAGCCCGACACGGCCTTTACTGCATGTCTTCCCCCATCTCTCTCCCGTTTCCTGTCAGCCTACTGTCTGTCCCTTCAAAAAACCAATAAAAGGCGTAAGCCGCAAAAAAATACAAAATACATTCAAATACAGATTTAGATGTTTATTTTAGTAGTTTATTTTAGCCAATGAAAATCCACCCTCTCTATTTTCATGATTGGTTGTTGGTACAAAGGAAGTGACCATATTTGGATCAAACCACAGTCATCCCGAGGTCCATATGGCATTATATGTTGTTGCCAAGGTTTGGATGAGATATTTTGTCTCAAAATAGTGGCTTCAAATAAAACGTTTTGGAATTTTACAATACAAATCTTTAAAGGCTGTTTTCTCAAAATGAGTTTTCCTCATACCTGGGACAAAGAATCTCCACTTCAGTTGCACTCACATACACCAAACCTTCCAGTCTTATTCATATCTATATTCTGCAGGAATTTACAGAGGGGTTTGTTGTTCATTCACAGCCTGATTTATATCACATTTTATATCTAAAAACATGCCGAAAATTGGTTGGTTGGTAATTAGAGATATATGTCAACAAAATGAAACAATAATTTTGAACCTGGCTTTATCCGATCTTCAGATTTATCGTCCCGAAATGTATGCAAATGAGCGCATATAATGCCTAATTTGCATATTTAAACATATCATTTCAGAAAACTTGTAATATAAAAAATCTTAGTTTTAATATAAGTAATCAACTGGAGACGTTTCATTGTGATAGCTATTAGTTAACTTTTTCCCCCTATTCACCTACCATGTCTCACCTTAAGTAAAACAGTTGAGTACTTTTTCCACTACTGGTGTTCAAATCTTTTTTCAAAAATACAATGCTGTAAGTTGTAACTCACAAGTTGTAACTGTACACAGCTGCTCCGATCATTAATGCATATATCTTTATCAGATGTCCAGGTTAACTGAAATAATGTGAGGCTGTTTAAACCTAGCTTGTGTGACCTCTGCTTCAGACATTTCACACTATTTTTATTACATTAGAAATCATATTTAATGGTGTTACACTTTTTTTCCCTATTTCTCTTGCCATCTACTCTTAATATTTGTTTAATGTTTGTTCTTATCTTTAGTCATTAAAACATATGGAGAGACTTTCAAAACTATCTTAAATACATGACGTTTCATATTACTAATACAGATATTGAAAAGAGAAGTGGGAGGAGTTTATATGGTAAACATGGTAAATAACGCTATATATTTTCAAAACCTTCCCTCCTCGAGCTGGCTGTATGTAAGCCATTGCGTCTTATGACCCTATGAAGTGCTGGACCCACGTGTGCTGACCTGTGCACCTTTTTAAATGCTCTGGACGATTGTAGTCGTGCGTACTTAAGTAAGTATTGTGAGGACAATATTTGCTGACCAATGAAAGACTAACTTTGCCTAAAACGCAAACATATTGTAGGCTATAAGGCATAGTAGACCTATGTCATTTGTACCACATAGTATGTCGTTATACGACATAAAGATGTTTTTTTTACCACATAAGAGGCCGTTCGCCACCGTAGTTGTTTGCATTAGGACATAATGGAGTACGAATGGCATTTGACTGGAATGTACATTGTTCTGGGTAATTTTAAACTTACATCAAGAGTGTGTAAAGAATCTGAAGTCTAGAGAGAAAGAAAGGTGTGAGAATTGTTGAAACACAATCACTATTTTATTCAAGAGCGCTCCCAGAAATCACACCACACTGAAGTATCATGTAATCTCCCCCAGTAGGCCTACAGTCTTACACTCTCTCTTATACACGTTCAGAGGTTCAAAATAAGCACACCACTAATGTAACTAGGGATGCACGATTCATCGGTAGCATAATCAGAATTGGCCGTATCGGCTATATTACAATAATACAAATAATAAACTTCTACATTTAATTTGTGTACTCATCTCCTTCAGTAGTCATTCAGTTATGTGAAAACAGACACTTGGAATATATAATATAGGCCATATAATATCGAAATCGGTCAGAATCGGTATCGGCAGTCATAATTTCATAATCGTGCACCCCTAAATGTAAAATATGGCCTTAAATGGCTGTTTCTTCAGGACTGCAAGAAATAACTAAAACAGACTGCCGGTGACAGGTGAAAGAGTCCCGTTACCTCAGCAGTTATAGTAGCATATGGCTTATGCAGATTCTCTTAAAACAGAATAACCAATTTACATTTATAGAAATGTCATCCAGCTAGTACAACATTTACAACATAAAATACACAGTAGAAATGTGTCTGGTGATGACAAACACTGGAGTTTTGAAAATATATTTTCTTTTTCTTTTTCCCCATTTCATATAAAAGTGGAGAATCATAGCAACAACATTGCTTATTTAGATTGACTCAATATTTTTGGAACAAAATCTTATACAATGAAATGCATATTTAAACAACACTCATACACACACTTACGTATAGAGAGAGACACATGACAAATGTCTGATATTCGGGAGTCTAGAATACTAGTATCCCAAATTAACTTTAGAAGACATTGTGATGATATTGCTGCGTTTGGAATATTGTTGGTCATCTTTGCGTTGACCTTCACACTGGTATCGACCACTGGGATTTTCAGAAGGACCTACAATGTATTCAGAGTTTTCACTGGAAGACTCAACTCCATTCTTCCACCACCTGTATGTCCAGTCAGAAGCACTTCCTGGTAGCGTACACTTAATAAGAATAAGAGTCTCTCCGATGTACGTCTCCGGCCAGTGTCTGCTGAGAACAGGAACAGGTGCCTCTGTAGAAGAGTCACGCACGCACGCACGCACGCACGCACGCACGCACGCACGCACGCACGCACGCACGCACGCACACACACGGACACACACGCACGCACGCGCGCACCCACCCACACACACACACACATTCGGACACACACACACACACACAGACAAACAACATAACTTCACTGTTAGCTCAATCTCATATAACCACTTTGTATGACAGATTAGGCTAGTTTGTAAACTTCCCATGCATAGTTCTAGCACTATAGTTGACTAGCACTGTGTCTCTATCTCTGAAGACAGATTCTGCTTGTTTTTAAAAAATGCCTATGGGTTCCCAGATTGCCAAGACACTGACTCACACAGCTGATGAGGATGTCAGAATGTGACTTTCTACAAAGACATTATTTCTAATCAGTGACAAATATTTATATTGTGATTAGGCCGTTCTCAAATCTTTGATTTAAAAATGGCCATGTGTGTTGTCATGCTCATTTGGTGCACTGGAGAGCCCTTTTCAACCAATCGGAATGCTTGGTTGGAACTACAGTAGGCCTACCTGTGTTATATAATACGAATCAATCAGATGATAGTGTATAGTTTTATGCTATAGAACTCACCAGAGACAGTGATATAAGCTGGGTTGCTGTACTGTGTGTAGTATGGTGGGTCTCCTCTCCCTCCTCGACACCAGTAGGTTCCACTCTCTGAGACTCTGAATGTGTAGGTTGATCCATCTGTCACCTTCACTGGTTCAGACTCTTGGTAGTCTCTGTACCAGTAGATGTTCCATGAAGCTGTACTCTCCACAGTACAGGTGAGAGTTACTGTGTTTAATGCCAGGACACTAGTTCTGTCTGATACCAGTGTAGTCGTTGGTTGATCTGTTGTTCATGAAAAAATATAATTAAACAAATAAACAAATAAATAAGACCCCTGAGGGTGAGAGTCACGTGCACGCATCCGCCTGGGTGACAGCAGACTGCTGGGCGAGCGCTGGTGCTTTGGCGTGGGGGGTAAGATCATCAGGGATCTCCATCCCTGATGATTTCACGTGATGTCACGTGATGTCACGTGATGCCACGTGATGCCACGTGATGTCACGCGCCCGACCAACACACAAACTGACGGGAAATGCACGATTCCAGAGTTAACTGCGAGCTTCGGTTGCAATAAATAAATAATAAAGTGTGACACCTAGTCAATTCTCTCACACACACACACACACACACACACACACACACACACACACACACACACACACATGACCTCTGTATTTTACGACCATAAATAAACATTTGGTATTTAATTATTACACACTGAAGATTGGGTTTTAAACGTGTCACATGTTCCAGGATTTCACAGAGAGTGTATTCATCTCGACCATAACCATAATTAACGTGTTCATAAATATGTGTACAGTAAAGGATCTTAAGGTTTTTTTTGTGGCTTTCGCCTTTATTTTATATATTTTATGGAGGGACAAACAGTGGGCTGACAGGAAATGGGGAGAGAGATGGGGGAAGACATGCAGTAAAGGCCATCGGGATCGGGAGTCGAACCCGCGGCACACTGCCAGACTGGATTACCAGCAAAGTTGCCTGGACCACTGAGCCATGGCCCAGGCCAAGGATCATAAAGTTAATGTCAGGCATGCAATAAGTGTGATGACTTACCTGATACACTCAAAGTGACTTTATTGCTTCGTTTTATGACCAGGATTTGCTTCTTGCGCCCAGTACACTGGTATCCACCACGGTGGTCTGGCTGTGCATTAAATACATAGTGATTCACATGATTCTGATGATAGATAGCACCATCTTTGACTAATGTATAAGACCACTTAGACCAGTCATCGTCCTCTCCTTCTCCCATGTCACATGTGAACGTAACAGTCTCTCCAGTAAATGCTGGGTTGGGCAGAACGGTCAGAACAGCTGGAGGTCTCTCTACACAAACACATGGATCAATAATGTGTTATGATTACAGTAAGACCATGCAGTGGAATATAGTGGAACATAGCAGTGGGCGTGGTTTTCGGGTTCCACTGAAAAATCGGCCAATCATTCTTCCCATAGAGATTTACACACATATTTATATCAATTATTTTTTCTTCACATAATAAAATGTTTTATGGTCATGATTCACCAGGATCGTCATCCTGGATGGCATGATTCTAGGCGTAAAATAATTGTTTTTTTTTGGTAAATCTCTATGGGAAAAATGAATGGCTGATTTTACAGTGGTACCAGAAAACCACACCCACTGCTATGCCCTTTAAAACAGTAAATAAAAAATATAGTGTGTTTATAACTCACCAGAGACAGTGATATAAGCTGGGTTGCTGTACTGTGTGTAGTATGGTGGGTCTCCTCTCCCTCCTCGACACCAGTAGGTTCCACTCTCTGAGACTGTGGTGGGCCTGAATGTGTAGGTTGTCTGTGTTGTCACCGTCGTCACTGGTCTAGACACTTTGTAGTCTCTGTACCAGGAGATGTTCCATGGAGCTGTACTGTCTTCCACAGTACAGGTGAGAGTCACACTGTCTAATGCCAGTACAGTGGCTTTGTCTGATACCAGAGTAGGCTTTGGTTGAGCTGTTATGATGACAGAGAAATGTGTGTAAAAACTGTGTAACTATTGAGTGTCTGTATTTCTCCCAACTGACAAAGAACTGAACAAAAAAACTGGAAAAAAGTATTATTTCACAAATATGCACGCGCACGCACACACACACTTTCCACATCCTTGAAACAGTATATTCATCTCTTTATGGCTACAGTACTACAGAACCATAGTTAAACCATCATATTAATGTTATGTTATTATCATGAGGAAGATCACTAGGATCTTCTTCAGGAATAGTGTGACAGGGAATAGGTGTGCACCTTTATACAGGAAGGGGTACAACTGATTGGCTCTAACGATGGGTGGTATCATGAACATAATGTCAGTAAGTAAGTGATGATGTCACTTACCTGATATCATCAAGGTGACTTTATCACTTTGTTTCACAACCAGGTTATCCTCTGTAAGACGACCGGTACACTGGTATTCACCACTGTCCTTTGTGCTGTATGGTGTTGTTTGAAATACACAAGGACTCTGACCAGAGTAGCTGTTAAAGTAATAAGCTCCATCTTTGTCTATTGTATAAGACCAGAGCTTTCCTTCTCTCATGTCACATGTGAACGTAACAGTCTCTCCAGTAAATGCTGGGTTGGGCAGAACGGTCAGAACAGCTGGAGGTCTCTCTACACAAACACATGGATCAATAATGTGTTATGATTAAGACCATGCAGTGGGATATAGTGGAACAGGCTATAGAGCAGTGGGCGTGGTTTTCTGGCCATTCATTTCTCCCATAGAGATTTGCAAAAATATTTATGTGAAGCATTTTAAGTCGAATTCGAACGGAAATAAAAGTCTGGGTAGGATAGGCTAGGATTCCTAGCGTGGCATTGGAGGAGGTCAGTGAGGTAGCGGGCAGCCTGGTTGTTGAGGGCGTGTTATAGGTGGTGAGAAGTATGTTGAAATCTATTGTGTTTGACTGGGAGCCTGTGAACTTTGTGAAGATTACAGTCTTACTCACCATCATCAGTTGTGTTGAGCATCAAGGTGAGAGCATCACTGAACTGAGAGTAGTAAACTGGGTCTCCTCTCCCTCCTCTGCACCTGTAGACTCCTCCCTCGGACACTGTGATTGGTCCAGTATAGTTCTGAACAGCATCGGACACTGTGATTGGTCCAGGAGAGTCAGAGTGTTGGTACCAGTAGTAGTTCCATCCAGAACCCTCCACAGAGCAGCTCAGTGCAAAACTGCCCCCTGCTGGGATGACTGTCTGCTCAGCTGTCAGTGTGGCCTTTGGTTGAGCTGTTGTTCACAATCACAATGGAGTATGAATGACTTTTAACTGGAATGTACATTTACTACAATACATACACAGTGTGGCTGGTTATGACAAACACCCACTATTTCACATGAAAGTATACTCATAGCAACAACATGAGATATTGCTTATTTAGATTGACTCAATGAAATGCATTTTTAAACACACTCAGGGATACACATTTGAATAGTGAGATACATGACCTGCTATTCAGAGTCTAAAATACTAGTATCCCAAGCAAGGTACTTACCTGTTAAATACACTGTGATGGTTTCGCTGCGCTTGGAAAATTGTTGGTCTTTTTTGCGTTGACCTACACACTGGTATTCACCACTGGGATCAGAAGGACCGAAAATGTATTCACTGGAAGACTCAACTGATCCATTCTTCCACCACCTGTATGTCCAGTCAGAAGCTCTTCCTGGTAGCGTACACAGAATAAGAGTCTCTCCGATGTACGTCTCAGGCCAGTCAGAGTGTCTGCTGAGAACAGGAACAGGTGCCTCTGTAGAACACACACACACACACACACACACACACACACACACACACACACACACACACACACACACACACACACACACACACACACACACACACACACACACACACACACACACACACACACACAACATTCCTCACTGACAGGCACCAACTCAGCTATATTTCTAACGAGTGATATTTATATTATCCATCCATCTGCAACCGCTTATCCGTAGTCGGGTCGCGGGGGCAACAGCTCCACCAGAGAGCTCTAGACATTCCTCTCCAGAGCAACATTAGTGACTTCCTCCTGGGGGATCCCCAGACGTTCCGAGGCCAGTTAGTCGATGTGTTTCCTCCTTGATCTGCCCCAGGGTCTCCTCCCAGTGGGACGTCCCTGGGGAGACGCCCGAGAGGCATCCTAACCAGATGCCCGAACGACCTAAGCTGGCTCCTTTCCGGGCGAATAAGCAGCAACTCTACTCAGAGTCTCTCTTGTGTGACTGAACTTCTCACCCTATCTCTAAGGGAGATGCCGGCCACCCGTTGAAGAAAACTCATTTCGGCCGCTTGTATTCATGATCATAACCATAGGTGAGAGTAGTAATTGTCTCCACCAGGCCGAAGGCATGGGGAGAGAGTATGTTTTGCACTCCGTCCGTGTGTCCGTCCGTGTGTCCGTCCGTGTGTGTGTCCTTCCGTCCGTCCGTTACCAGCTAATCTCCGGCACCGTTAACCCGGTCGATGCCAAACTTTGCACACACACGCCCTGGATGCCAACGATGAACCTCTGCCCCACATTTTCCAGAACGGCCTGTTATAGCGCCACCATGAGGCAGCTTTTCACATTTTTTACCTAAAACTGCACCGATCTGTGTGAAATGTTGCATGCACACTCCCTAGAGTCCAAGGACAAACCTTTGACCCTCAATTCCCGCATCTGCCTTTTATAGCGCCACCAGGAGGCCGACTTTTGTAAAACAAATTTTTTGATATTTTCTTTCTCTTTCTTTGGCTCTGCCATTTTCCTCTCTTTCTCTCCTTTGAGCCTGTAGCTGCCATCTTCTTGGCAACAGGCTTCTTGGCTTTCGTCTTCTTGGGCCCTTTAGCCGCGGTCTTTTGCTACCAGGCTCTTGACCGCAAGGTCAGCGCTGCTGGGGCCAGTCTTCTTGGGTCGTGGAGCTGCTGCCTTAGCACTAAGTGTCGTCCCTTTCACCACTTTTCTGACAGCTGATTCTTCAGCCAAGCTGCTGCTGATCATGGCATCTTGCTCTGCCTGCACCTCCTGTGACCTCGGACTCACAGCCTGGTGAGTAAGCTCCTCCTCCACATGTGTCCTCAGACTATAGCCTCATGCAGCCCCATTGTCTTTGTCAGTCGTGAGAAGCAACACAATTCTCACTATCAAATATGACGACGACATCATCATCATCATCATGGCAATGCGGACCATACAACCACCCGTCCCGATTGGCTTCAAAATACCTTTGTCTATGGTAGTCAATTATCTTCTGAATAGGTACTGGAGGTTCATCATCCAACCAGTCATCCATGTTACAGTCTTGTGACTCTTGTCCAAACACGCAAAGTCTGTTAAAGCTTGTTCAATGCATTGTACTTACGTTTCTAACGGTGGGTGGCCTCAACACTTGCTTTTTTGTCCCCCTACACCAAACCTTGTTTGCCGAAAATGCAGTGCGATGCATTGTGAGCCTGTAGATCTGCCATTTTTGGCTTACGAGTATGCTAGCACATAATAAAGAAGCACATTATAATAATCAAGGACAATTGAAGAAAAATGAAAAATGTGAAATCTAAAGAAAGCACATAAAGTCAATATTCTCGAGCTTCTACATTACATGTGCAGACATTTGTGCACCAAACGTTTATGTGTATAAAATTACCTCCAGGGTTAAGTTGGGGTCGCAAGTCAATGGCAGCATTATTTTGGGGTCGGGGCTGAAAAGTGTGGGAACCCATGCCCTAGGGCAGGGATTCTCAACCTGGGGGTCGCGACCCCTCGGGGGGTCCCCAAATTATTTGGTTATTATTATTTTTTTGCAACTTTATTGCTGGAAAATGGAAATTTAGAGTTTACATAGTACACATAGTTCATGCATAATAAACTTTCCTTAATGATTATATCTGGTTTCAGTATTTATTTATGATGTATGTTCTCTATTATTAACCCATTTTGACCTGAGATCAGATTCTAAAAATGTCTTCTACATCCGTTCTTCGATTTTTCAAAAGAATTCTCTTTTTTTTCAATTTACGTTTTATTGAATTTTAATCAAACATACATGAAAACGAAACGACTGACAATTGACAATACATACAACCGAAAACAAGACAATATACGTACAATACACACAAGGGGAGATGTCTGCCTCTCTTCTCTATCGATGATCATTCGTAATACATAAGTACCTCAAACAGGTGCATATACAGGTTAAACAGGTTTAACTGAAACTATACAAAATCAGGTCTTATGGTAGAAACATGAGCAATCCATCTAAATCAGTTATCTGTGAAGACTTCAACTTGACCTCTGAAGCTGAATGTAATTCCCTCCATAATAAATATACTATAGATTAAATCAATCCATTCATTTATAGTTGGTATTACATTTGTAAGCCATTTTTGTGTTAAGGCTTTTTTGGATGCCACCAGCAATACCCTCAATAGATACTGATCCTGCTTTACAAATTGAAGTCCCTCCAGATCTGCAAGATACATGGTTTTAAAATCAAAAGGAATGTCAACACCAAAAACTGCTTCCAGGACACTGTGGACACTTCTCCAAAATGGAACCACAGAAGGGCCACTCCAGAACACATGAAAATGATTTGCCAATGTTTCCCCACAGAGTCTCCAACAGTCCGACTGATACGTGTAATGTCTTTTCTGGGCTGGAGTGCAAAAGAAACGACTCACATTTTTCCAACTGAATTCTCTCCATGTGGGGGAACTACTCATTTTCCACTGATGTTTACATATTCTTTCCCATTCTTCTGCTGATATAGTAAGGTTGCCCTCTGCTTCCCATCTTGCTTTAATATTCAGAGTATTATCTCCTTTCATGTTTTGAAGCACTACATATACATTTGAAACGATCTTTTGATAAGTAGAGCCTGCATAAATCTGCTATTTTTCAATAGCTAAAGCATAACATAATGCTAACACCAAAAGGGGTTCCCGCCCAGAATGGGTTAAGGATATTGTAGCGCCACGGCCTATTTGTATTGGTGGTGGGGAGGGGGGCGGGGAGGGGGTCGTGAGACATGGCCAAAGCATTTTCGGGGGTCCTCAGCCAAAAAACGTTGAGAACCCCTGCCCTAGGGTAGGTAGGTACCCTCACAAAAAACATGCAGTAATCCTCGTCTACTATACTGTCTCCCCCTGGCCAGCCGGGGCCCCGGCCTGCTTCCACACGCTACGTCCAACCGGGGAAACTCCCCCCTGTCAGGTGAAAAGGAAGCATGAGTTCAGTTCGTTGCTCTCCCCAGGTTGGCAGAGGGAGTGTAGGCTAAATGTTACCTAGTTTCCATTTAACCTGTCTTACACTTAAACACGCAGTAACATGTATCATATGTGTTTAGGACTTCTGGGGTTATTTTATTGACATGAATGAATAAGCCCATTACTGACAAAAAGTGCTACGTTAATAAGCTGAGCTTGATCCTCCGTGAGCCAGCAACGCGGAGGCTCAAGCTCAGGGGCCCCCCTAGCTCAGGGGCCCCTGGGCCTGGGCCCAGCAACAGGCCCGTTGGATAATCCTCCCCAATAGAGGTGTAATCATAATCATTAGTGTAATCATAATCTCCATGATCTCTCCTCTTAATCCAGTCCAGAAATCTGTAGACGTTGGTGTAGACACCGGGCGCTTTGCTCATGTCACACCGAGGCCCCCAGCTCACCAAACCAGCCAGGTAGTGGATTCCACCCTGTTCACACATCAGAGGTCCACCTGAATCACCCTGTAAAGACAACCCGTTTAATACAGTCATTATAGAGCGTCGCAGTCCCGCCCCCTACCAGGGCCCAAGAAATGATTCCCCGTTCATTTTTCCTCATAGACTTTTCAAAAAGTATTTATTTAAAGACCCTTTAAGCCTCTTACAAAGCCAACTCGAGTTGTGACAAATCATGACAACAAACACAATCTTTCACTTTTTTTGTTGTTTTTCTTCTTTGTAATTATTTGTTTGGTCCAAAATATTCTGTTTGTTGTCATGATTTGTCACAATTCGAGTTGGGTTTGTACGACGCTTTTAAGGTCTTTAAATAAATACGTTTTGAAATGTCTATGGGAAAAATGCATTGGGAATTATTTCCTGGGCCTGACGTCGTCATGAAAGGGGGTGGGACTGCGACGCTCTGGGTGCGTTCGGAAATGCGCACCAGGAGCGCACTCGCCTATTAGTTTGCATTGCACAGTGCGCTCAGTGCGCTATTTCTGAACACACCCTACATAAAGACCAAATGTACCCAACATAAGGCCTGTTGTTGACAGCCATGAAATAAGGCTATAGGCTACTCACTGCCAGTAGTTTAGAATGTAATGCAATTAAACATTAAAACAAAAAGCATTTCAGCATACTGTATGGTTGTGGCATGATGTCACACACACACACACACACACACACACACACACACACACACACACACACACACACTCACTTGGCAGGCGTCCTTCCCTCCCTCCATGTATCCTGCACACATCATGTTCAGATCCAGTCGGTCTTCATAGGCATCCTTGCAGCGTTGCTCAGAGATCAACGGAACCTTGGCGTCCAACAGTCTGCTTGATTTTTTTCTACTCTCTGAGATTCAAGAACACAGAGAGGCAAAAGAGAGGAAAACTTGACACGTGCCTGCAATATGTTACCTAGAGTACATCTTATTTGTTTCCACGGGCAAAGGAATAGAATACAGCATAGAGGGGAATAGATGAGCCAGGAACCTGTTCTTTAGCCAGAAATGAGTGTTATACACTGACCGTATAGGCAGGGCCGCTTTTTAGGTAGTGCGAACAGGGCCTCGCGCCTTTAATAGGCTTATAAATGTTAACAATCACTTTCCCATTAGTAACCATTAGGTTACTAATCTAAGAGAGGCACTCATGCCAGTGTCCTCTGATCGTAGATGTATACCTGACAGAACTACGGCCAGGGTCTGTCCAATTAATCCATTCAATGAGCGATCCAGTCTGCACATGAATTTGTAGGTCAGGTTCCTCGACTCAGCCATGAAGGTGGTGAGACCCAAAGTACAAAAGAGCCCGCTGGCTCTAGTGCTCCTGGGTTTCTTTAACACCTCAGCGCTCAGGACGGAGATTAGTAAAAGGACGGAGATTTATTGATATCAAAACCGATAAAATGTTCCCTCCCATTTTAGCGGATGAGATCGAAACATTTAAAACGTGAATAACTCTTGATCTCAAATCATTCCGTCCAATTCTAAGAAAAGATTATGTTTTTGACGGCCCATTGTGGTCCCGTCGCTATAGTTGCGTTAGAATTTATCATACCTCCCGTTGTTGTCGATCGCCTCGGGGGTGTTTTGGCTACACGTTGCTACAGAACATCCAAGATGGCGCCTGGTGCGTCACTAAATGTGCTCCGTTGCTGAAATTCGCTGGGCGCTCTGATTTAATGGTCCTAAATACCCCCGGGCGTTCGGTGTGTTAACAGAATCATAAAACAGTCATTGTAGGCTACTTGCAGCTTGCGTAAGCTCTCCCTCTTATACTTCACCCACAGTGGGTCAGTATAGGGAGGGGTGGAGTAAGCTATAAACAGGTTTACCTTAACATCAGTAGTGGTGAAATCTCCGAACCAACATGTTCACTTGTACATAGAGCATTCTCCTCTGTCTAGACATAACCTCGTCATCCTCCATAAAGTAATACCATAGACTATGGTATTATTCAGATCAGTCGTAATATACAGCAGATACATACCAGTTTTGCCCCATCCAGAGACCACACACTCCTTCTCATCATCGAATGGTTGCTCTGGCAGACAGGCAGTTTTAACATAGCGGGTTTCCATGGCACAGAGTTGACTTTCAGGGTGGGTGACATTCAGCTGAAGTAAAGCTGACACACAGAATGGTGCATTAGCATATCTGACAACAATGTACAAAGTTTAAGCATTTAGCAGACTCTTAATCCAGAGAGATTTACAGTAGGCAAGGTAAACACAATGTAATACATGCAAATGCATAGAAACAGTGTGGTGCCTATAGGAGGAGGAGATCAGTCCGGCCAAAGAAAAGTAGGCTACATTGAAAACCTTACAAACTATAGTATGCCAGGCCTACATATATTGATATTATGACTAACATACCTTACATGTAATTTATGAAATCATTACAGTAATACCTCTTTGTCTGCCACCAAGTGGCGACAGATAGTACTGCACCAGTATGCCAGAGAATAATGTTTTGGGGTAGATTAATTTCCGTGTTACAGGCAGACCTTCATTGTAATGATCAGCTATTAGCTCACGCTGTTTATACCTTCGCCAGAAACATTAACATGTCGGGAGCGATGCGGTAGAAAATCACAAATGACATCCGAACCTTCGATGGATCAGGAATGCCATGGACAGCGAACTTAGATTCAGAGTTATGAGGCCAACTTGCCTAGCAACCGGGCCAATGATAACAATTTGAATGCTGGCCATTTTGAGCAGAGCTATTCCGCCTGTGCTAAAGGTGATGCATTGAACGAAGGACCTTGTCTGAGGCCCACAGTAAATGTTCTCTTATAGCGAGAATCACGCAGCATACCTCAAAAGAAAGCGTAACTTGTCCACTCTAATTTAAAAAAAAAAATGATTTTACCATCTTCCATTCTGGAGATATGCACCTTTATGTAACACCTGCTTTTGTAGTAGCCTACTCTTCTTGAACAGAAAGGCTAATTAGAAGCGGTTTTGTCAGACGCTGTCTGACATAAAAACTCGGAAAGCCTTCGATGTTTTTAGGCGGTTAGTATTACTGCCAAACAACACAACACATTTGCCATGTTCTATCTGACCGGCGTTGATCATCAAGATAAAGAAATAACACAGGCGATACAATCCATGCGTGAAGAAATGAAGAAAAAAGAAAAATGGAGAGAAATCTGACGGAGACACTGAAGTCACAACTCGGATCAGATTACACACACAACCCCTCCCTCCATTGAAAGTCACATGAGAGAGCCCTCCCCTCCCTGAAACAAAGATATTATAAGATAAACAAAAAGACTGCAGCCAGCTTGGTTATAGCCATTATTTTGCCCCGAGATGCATGGTAGTCTCCAGCCTTTACGTGAGTGACAATACGGGGGCTGGGCTGCCTCGTGCTGTTTTCAGGAAGGGAGGGGGTGAGGCATTTCTTTCTTTTTTTTTGCGCTCACGTGATCGGAGTGTTGTGCTATCATCCGATGCTAGTTGATAAAGTGCCCGGGTGTGTAGAAAGACGATTGAAAGTAATCAATAAAAACATGCGGTAAACGTAAAAATCCGCTTCCCGCACGTGACGTTTGAGATTTGAACCACGTAGAAATCCCTCTCC